>NC_133653.1:6063494-6363494 GCF_009905375.1 Apium graveolens
TTGTTAAGTCTCAAGTGCTAGAACACCTCAACAAAATGGGGTAGTTGAGAGAAAAGAACAAAACACTATTAGAGGCTGCTAGAATAATGCTGCAAGATGCAAAACTACCAACATGTTTTTGGGAAGAAGATGTGAAACACTGCATTCTATACTCAAAACATATATCCTCATTAACAAGAATCTTGGCAAGGTCCACCCTATCAATCTTGTCTAAAAGAAAGTCTACTGGGACTCATCTTCATGTGTTTGAAAGCAAATGCTATGTTGTTAGATATATTTGATAATGTCATGACTAATATGTTTTATGTTTAGCTTGCAGATCTTACTGAACAGGATATAAATCAGTACTTAACTGTTGATCAATACTTATACTGGAAGTCAGGACTTAAGGATATCAGTCCGTATGTTATCAGGAGATAATCATCAGAGAAGATAGATATCAGAACTTAAGTGCTGAAGGATAATCAGATAAGGACAGTAGCTGATTAAAGGAAAGAAGATGAGATAAACCTAAGAAGAGAATATGCATGAAGAAGGAATTCCGTGAAGAATGGAATACTTGGAAGAAAAAGGATATCTGATTGATATATTTTAGGAAGCAGAATTATAATTCCATATCAATTAGCGATTATCTTATAACTGTGTAGTATATAAACCACCGACATAGGGTTTACCACTAAGTGTTATCATTATTAGAGAAGATTATTCATTGTAACCCTAGCAGCTCTCGTGATATTTATTCATCACTGAGAGGTAACAGTTCCATACTGTAACAGAGTTTATTGTTTCAATAAAGTTTGTTTTCTGTTACTTAAGTTCTTAAAGTTCGATTTGAGTGTACTATACACTATATTCACCCCCCTCTACAGTGTGTGTGTGACCTAACAATTGGTATCAGAGCTACTCTGTTAACACACATACAGTTAAAGATCCAAACACAATCATGTCGGACACAGAAACTCCAACTAAGCCTACCACAACTGAGGAACCACCAAAGACACAAATTCAGAGTCGGTATGAGACCATCAGAGTCCCCATACTGAGACCATCTGAATATCCCATATGGAAGGTAAGGATGACCATGTTCCTGGAAGCAACAGATCCAGAATACCTTGATAGAATCAAGGAAGGCCCTCACAAACCAACCAAGCTCGCTGTTGCAGTTGCAGGTGAAGCAGCAAAGACCGTACCAAAGGAGAAGAGTGATTATACTGCTGAAGACATAGCATCAATTGCTAAGGATGCTAAGGTACGACACTTACTGCATAGTGCCATTGATAATGTAATGTCAAACAGGGTAATCAACTGCAAGACTGCTAAGGAGATATGGGATGCTCTGGAAATAAGGTGTCAGGGAACTGACACAATTAAGAAGAACATGAAGACAATACTCACTCAAGAGTATGAACACTTTGACTCAAAGGCTAATGAGTCATTGAATAATTTATATGATAGATTTGTAAAACTTTTGAATGATTTGTCATTGGTTGATAAGAGTATGATCTTGAAGATTCAAACCTTAAGTTCCTGTTAGCTCTTCCTGAATGCTGGGATTTGAAGGCAACGACAATAAGAGACAACTACAATCTTGATGAAATAACTCTTGACGAAATCTATGGAATGCTCAAGACTCATGAGCTGGAGATGGAACAAAGAAGCAAGAGGAAAGGAGGAAAGTCAAGGACAGTTGCTCTTAAGGCTGAAGAAGAATTCCCCAAAGCAGCTTCCTCAAAGAAAGACAAGGGTAAAGCTCTTTTCATAAAGTCTGATACTGAGTCATCAAGTTCTGAGAGTAATGATGACTCAGATTCTGGAAGCTTGCCTGAGGACTGATGCTGATGAGGAGATGATGAAGCTGTGTGCTCTTATGGTGAAAGGAATCGCAAAGATTGCATACAGGAAGTTCAGGAAGGGAAAGAAGTTTTCCAGGAAAGGCATAAGTTATGATAAGAAGAATTTCAGAAGATCTGAAGGCAGAGGAGGAAAGTCTGACAGAGGAAATTACACCAATGTTAAATGCTATAACTGTGGTGAGAAAGGCCACATATCTCCTGACTGCAAGAAGGTAAAGGGTGACAAAGGCAAGGCTCTTGTCACAAAGCAGAGAAGCTGGACAGACACCTCAGACTCTGAAAGTGAGGAGAACTATGCATTGATGGCAAATGCTGATAAAGAAAGTGCTGAGAGCAGTTCTGAAACTGCTGAAACAAAGGTACCTCAGACTACTTATGCTTTTCATACTGATGATATTAATGAGTTGAGAAGATATCTTAAAACCATGTTTGTTAGCTATAGAGATCAAACTTTAACATGTGAAAGATTAACTTCTGAAAATCTTGCATTTAAGAAAAGGAATGATTTCTTAGAAAAAGAGTTAGTCATGTTCCATCAAACTCAGAAGGATAGAGATGATGCTTTTTATGTTAGGAATGAAGTGCTAAAATTAAATGAATCTCTAAAAACTGAGTTAGAAAAGGAAAGAGAGATTATCAGGACTTGGACTAACTCTGGCAAAATAATTCAAAATTTGCTAAGTAGTGGAACTGGAAAGAGGGCTTAGGTTATGGAGAAGATAAGAAAGATAAAGGAACTGAAGAAATTAAGTCTGTTGATAAGCAAAAGCCAAAGTTAAAACCTGTTAAGTTTGTAACTGTAAAGTCTGAAAATGAAAAATCAGAAGTTACAAAGGAATCAACTTCTGACAAACTAAAACAGGAAAAGACAGCTGAAGTGAACATAGGCTTAATGACGAAGAAGCAGCTTAAACATAAGCTGAAAGATGTTAAGAATGCAAACAAGGTAAAATCACCTAGGAAAAATAGGAATGGAAAGGAAGGTGTGAATAAAAGCAATGATTATAAACCTGTTCCTGATGCTCCTAGGAAAACATGTCATAACTGTGGAAGTTCTAAACCATCTGGCTTCTTTTTGCAGGAAGAATAAGAATATTAACTCCTTACTTTCAAAATCAGGAGTTAAGAGTCGGTCTGTTAGATACAAACCACAAAATCCTTGTTTTCATTGTGATAGTTTATGGCATTCCATTTATACTTGTAAGGAATATCATAGTTTGTACTATGATTATTATCAAATAAAACCTTCTTTGAAGAAAGTTTCCATTGTTCCTTCTAGTGTAAATTCTGATTCAAAGTCTGATAGTGTAAGTTCTGATAAGAAAAATGTTAACATAAACTCTGATGCTAAATCCGCTGTAAATGTTAACAAATTTAATAAGGCCAAAGGATCCAAGCAAGTACGGGTCCTTAAAACTAATAATTAGTGGTCTTTGTGATTGCAGGGCAACAGGAAAAATATTCTAGTTCTGGACAGTGGATGTTCAGGACATATGACTGGAAATAAGGCCCTACTATCAGACTTTGTGGAGAAAGCTGGCCCAAGTGTTTCTTATGGAGATGGCAACATTGGAAAAACATTGGGATATGGCAATATCAATCTTGGAAATGTCATAATTAAACAAGTAGCTCTGGTCTCAGGACTTAAACACAACCTACTGAGTATAAGTCAAATCTGTGACAGAGGTTATCATGTTGATTTCTTTGAAGAACACTGTGAAATTGTGAGTAAATCTAAAGGCAAAGTTGTTCTGAAAGGATACAGGCGTGGTAACATTTATGAAGCTAAGCTTTCAACAAGTACTGATGGTTCTGCAATCTGTCTGATGAGTAGAGCATCAATTGAAGAAAGCTGGAATTGGCATAAGAAACTCTCTCATTTAAATTTCAACAATAAAAATGAACTGGTCAAGAAAGATCTTGTGAGAGGATTGCCAAACACAGTATTTGCTCCTGATGGTCTTTGTGATTCATGTCAGAAAGCCAAACAAAGAAAATCTTCATTCAAGAGCAAGACTGAATCATCAATTCTTGAGCCTTATCATCTAATACATGTTGATCTATTTGGTCCAGTAAATGTCATGTCAATTGCAAAGAAGAAGTATGCGTTGGTCATAGTGGATGAGTTTGTTAGGTCACACACACACTGTAGAGGGGGTGAATACAGTGTATAGTACACTCAAATCGAACTTTAAGATCTTAAGTAACAGAAAACAAACTTTATTAAAACAATAAACTCTGTTACAGTATGGAACTGTTATCTCTCAGTGATGAACAAATATCACGAGAGCTGCTAGGGTTACAATGAATAATCTTTTCTAATAATGATAACACTTATAGTGTAAACCCTATGTCTGTGTTTATATACTACACAGTTACAAGATAATCGCTAATTGATATGGAATATAATTCTGCTTCCTAAAATATATCAATCAGATATCTTTTCTTCCAAGTATTCCATTCTTCACGGAATTCCTTCTTCATGCATATCTCTTCTTATGTTTATCTTGATCTTCTTTCCTTTAATCAGCTACTGTCCTTATCTGATTGTCCTTCAGCACTTAAGTTCTGATATCTATCTTCTGATGATTATCTCCTGATAATATAAGTACTGATATCCTTAAGTCCTGACTTCCAGTATAAGTACTGATCAACAGTTAAGTACTGATTTATCCTGTTCACGTAAGATCTGAAAGCTAAACATAAAACATATTAGCCATGACATTATCAAATATATCTAACAATCTCCCCTAACTTGTAAATTAACAAAATATACAAGTTTAACAGATATTTGATGATGTCAAAAACATTAAGTACAAATGCATGAGAAATAGACTAGATAACTACAACTTACAGTCCTTAAAGTTTTTACCAATTTCAACTTCTGATAACAACTTCAATCTGTATAAATATCAGAATTTAAGCAGTTGTAGATCTTCGACTTGGCTTCTTCATTTTCTGATCTCTCTGATGTCAGGAGTTGTTCTGAGATAGTTCTTCAACAAACATTTCTCAGCATATCTTAGTTCATCAATCATTCTCCTTTTAACACCTTTAAGCTCTGCAGTATCTTCACCAGTTTGAAAGATTGCAGCTCTGAGATCATTAATCTTTGCTTTTCTCAACTCCTGATCTAGTCTTATGACATAAGCTTTGTCAGACTCAAGATTGAATTCAAGTCCCTTAATACCAAGATACGTTCTGATCCGTGCAGTATTAGGCTTCATATCAACAATATCACCATTGTGATCTCTGTACTTTGGAACATATCTGCTGTCAGACTTAACAGAATAAAGCCTTTTCTGTCTTTGAATCTGTTCTTTTAAGTAGTTTGCAGCAGTCTCTGTTATTCTATCATCCACTTGAAGTAAGAAAAGTACATGCTCCAATTCTTCAAAATACTTCAAAGGAATGACATTTTGTCTTATATGATAAACCCTACCATCTGTCATGAAATACAACATGATGTATTCTTACAAGTAGGTATGGTAAACCATCTGTACAGATTCCAGTTGATTCAATCTCTCAGGAGTTGCTCCAATACCTGGTTCACTCAAGGAAGTTGGATCATTGGTAGTGTTGTGTACTCTTCTTTCATCAGCACTTCCCAATCCAGTTTTATCTCTAGCTTCCTTTCCAGTAACTACTCTTGCTTCAAAACTACTTGCAGTAGTCTTCAAAGATTGAGTCTATTTTGCTTTAGTGAATCCTGGTAGGAGTGTCTTTGATCTATTTTCTGATATCAAGTTAACTTGAGCTCTGTCAGAGGTTACTTGCTTCTTCTGAATATCAGAACTTACAATTTCTTGACTCTGAACAACTTGAGCCATGTCAGAGGTTGTTTTAAGAACTTTTCTTGTAGTCAGAGCAAGATCATCTTTTCCATCAGTAATTTCTTCTTCCTCAGGAGGTACATAAGGCTTGATAGGTTCACCAACCTTTTCTTTACCCTTGGATCTTGGATCTATCTGTGGTTGTGATCTAGCCAAAGTTGCTTCAGTATGTGTCCTTTCTTTGATCACAATGCCTTTAGGTTTTGGAAGTAACTTTTTACCAGAAGCTTCAGATTTAGATGTGACTTTCTCTGATTTAAGTCTGGCTTCTTCTTCCTTTAAACTTTCCAAGTCCATCCCTGGATTTTCTTGAAGAAATAACTGTCTTGACATTTCCTCATCAAGATCTAGAAGTTCATCAGAACTTATCCTTTTACCAGCAGCAGAACTTATTCTTTTCCCAGTATCAGAACTTGTTCTGTGACTAGCTTGTCTTGATGTAGACCTTCTACCTTGACTATGACCACTACCCATTCCAGAGTTTCCTTGGTCATCTTTTCTATCATCCTTTCCTTGCAGTGTCTTGTTGGTTTTGCATTTGGACTTAATTACCTTCTCCCCCTTTTTGGGATCAGCAGGTAATAAAAGAGAGATAAGTAGTTCCACTGAGGTCTGGATTTCAGTAAGTTGCGATTGCTGAGAAGCTTGATTTGTCAGAATTTGATCAATCTGAGCTTGTTGTTTCTCTTGAGTTTTCTCAATATAAGCAATCCTGTCAATGGTAGGTTGGAAGAACTTTTTCTTATCAATTTTCCAAACTTGTTCCTGTTTGATAAAGTTCTCCTGAATCTTGTGTAGCTCTGCATGAGTATTGGAATGAAGACCTTGTAGATGTTTAGTACTCAATGTAGTGACTCTAAGCTGGGTTTTAAAATCATCAGAATTTAATATTTCATCAGCTTTAGTCAAGTGCTCAGCAAGATGTAAAGCATTTGGAACACATGAAACTGAGTTCCATTCCTTAGTCCACTCCTGACCTGCAGGAGTTTCACTCCAAGGCACTGGTGCATCCCTGATAACAAACTCCTTTACCAGTTCAGACTTAGGAAGAGTCGGTGGAGGAGTATGTCCTGAAGGACCTGCTTCATCAGCATCTACAGTTGTAGCAGCTTCACCAGTATCTCCAACATTTACAGCATCAGAACTTAAAGAATCAGTATCTTCTGATAAGACAACAGTGTGAGTAGCAATGGAGGCTTCAGCATCCTCTAATTGCTGATCTGATACTAAGTTCTGATCAACAGCCATATCCTGATGCTCACCTAAAATCTGATCATCAGCATCTTGATGCAGAGAAGGTGTTGTTGATAACTCTGGAGTTTGAACAGCATCAGTAACAGGTGTTGTGGAAGGATTATTTGTTGTTGGAGCTTCTAAGAAAAGTATTGCAGGCACAACCAGGTTCTGAATATCAATTTCAGCACTTGTGCCTGGATCAACAAGAGACACAGATGGTGAGTTAGCCTTGTCAGATACACCTTCCTGAGATGGAGTTGATGGAGAAGAAGTGACTGGAGCAAATTCCTTGCCTTGTGAGATCAGAGATTCCTGATCCCCTTCCTTAGCTGCTTCCTCCTCATCATCTGAAACTGGCCTTTGTGCCCTCTGTTTCTTGTACTTCCTTGTTGATTTGGATTCCTTGGGAGTTTCAGGAACTATCATACGTCTAAGCCTCTTGAGAAGCCTAGAACCCCCAATTTCAGAATCCTTCTGAGAAGTTGCTTTCTCAGCTTCAACCACCACAGGTTCTGAAGAAGGAATCTGTTCCTCAAAATCTGATTCATCTCTCAAAGTAAATCTCCTCCTCTTTTGAGGTGTTTGAGGAACAGTCTTTGTTCTCTTTGGCTTAGAGGATGTAGCCTTCACAGTAGGTGCTGAAGAAGAAGGTTGAGCAGTCTGTGAAGTGGAGAGATAGGATTTGAGATAAGTTCTGAGGGTAGGTTGAGTAGAATGAGAGGTAGGTACTGAGGTTGATGGATTTTGGATGGTGGGAGGTGGTTGGACATCAGAGTAAACAGATCTATAAGTATCAGGATCAGCATTTACCAGGATCTGTTTTACAGACTTAGGAATCTGTAATGGTCTAACCACTTACTTCTTAGTATCAGCATTTACCAGGTAATTAAAGTATCGTTTTGCAACCTTAAAAGGTGGGGTTTGAGTGCTGACTAAATGAGGTTCATCAGTACAGTAAGTGTAAATAAGTTGACAGAATCTAGCAAAATAAACAACATCTCGATCCTCTGTCATCCTATCCCCAATAAAACCAATTATTCCAGTTGCAAAATCAAAATGAGTTTGATGGATAATAGCATACCCTATGTGCTGACTCAGAATTGGGATAGCATCAAAATTTGAACATTTGTTCCCAAAAGCTTTGGTGATGCAATCAAAGAAGAAACTCCATTCTCTTCTGATATTAGCCCGTTTCAACTGTCCAAGTTTCGTCAGACTCTTTTTATATCCCAATTCAGCCAGTAACTCCCGAAGGGCTGAGTCCTTTGGAACTGAGAAAGTACAATCCTCTGGAAGATGTAAAGCCCTGCGTACTGTACCAGGAGTGACTACAAAAGATGAATCACCCACTTGGAAGATAATACTGGGAGTTCCACGGTTACCACCATCATCAAAAACGCCAGTCCTCCAGAACCTCAGAACTTGTTGACTTGAAAATAATTCAGGCTGAGTTAAGGCTTACCCAACCTCACTATGTGCAAGAAGATCTTGCACAAAGTGCAATTCAGATGGAGCTTCAGCATGATCAAGAATTGCAGCATAGTTGTTTGGAACAAACTTTGCTCCATCAATGATTAAATTCTTTGGTGCCATGTGAAAAAATTGAGAATTAAGTATGCCTGATAGGTGTTTGATATAATGTCTGTATGAAAACAACGGAAAAAGTAAAGTGAAGGAGAGTAAAAGTAAGAAGAGAGATAAAAGATAAAAGATGAAGAAATTAAAAAGATTACAGAAATCTTCTCTCTGCTGTACTTATACAAAAAAATATTACCGTTGGACACCTGTCAGACATGCAGTAATAACGGATAGTTACTGGGCTCGAGAAAAAGAATAACAGTCATTGGGAAGAGGAAGCATGGTCTAGACCGCACAAGACACAAGAAACAGTGGACTGTTCAAGTACAAATACCATTAATCCTAATCACAGTGACTATTAATCTTCCACTTCAACATATTCGAGTTCGAACTGAGACTGTTATCAAATTTTATTCACAGATAAGCCAAGTAAAGGATTAGACTGAGAAATCAGAACTTAGACCTATACCAGAACTTAACAGTCATCAGAACATAATTTCTTAACTCGAAAAAAGAATGCCCATCTTAGTAAATACTCATACAAGTTCTGAGTTATGGACGTCAGAACTTAATCATCAGAACGTGTAACTTAGAACTTGTCCTCATAATTTGTGCAATAATGACACAATGACTGTTTATCTAAAATAACATAGACCACCACAGAAATTTTCATCATTCAGATGGAGTGATTAGTGTGTGCATTAAGCTAAAAACAGACAAAGAGTAAAGTCTGATTCACTTCAGTACATCTTAGAAATAAGGCATAACTAAAATTTTGCTAAAGATCTGTCACTGTCCTGAAACCTACTGATGAATGAGTTTATGCTTGAGTCCACCTCAACTGTTTTGTGCTAATTTTATGCATCTTTTGAAATTCTATTTTACAGTGGCTTCTCAGTGTAAGTGAGTCACGACTGTTTATCAGAATTTATGCTATTTTCAGAGTATTTCTCCAGTAATCATAGAGTGTAAAAAGTCACCAAGAAAATATTTTGCTTTTCTGATGCATATTTACTTAATACCAGCAATGCACTTGGGTCGTCCCTTCCACATTTTTACTCTAGATCTCAAAGGAGTACCTGATTTTAATCTTTGATCTTTTTGCTTTTTCTTTTGATAAGAGAGGTCTATCAGCACTTAGTACATTCAGCAGTTTTACTAGTATCAGAACTTAACAGATGAGTAGCATTATTCTAATTTGTGACTTAGTAATAAGATATACAAAGTAAACTTAAATAAGCTCAGTTATCAGAATTTTCTAGTGTCATAAGATTTCCACTGAAATAATTACTTCTTCCATGGAATCATTTTGTTTATTGAAGACTACTAGGTCAGTATCTAGCACAATTATCCTCATAGGATTGAATAGGTACTAGAACAAACATATCACTTATCATAGTTTAGAAACATATATCAGACAACAGTCAGTACTTAAAGACATTTATCAATTAAGCACAGAATACACAATGAGATTAATTCTGTAAATACTGAACATAAAGTCTGATAACACAGAACAAGTCTAAGCAGATTTAGAGAAAGAACCTGAAACCATTCCAAGTTCATTTACCAATCTTGTAAAAGTAGCTTCACATAATGGTTTTGTGAAGATATCTGCCAACTGTTGATCTGTGGGAACAAAATGCAATTCCACTGTACCTTCATCCACATGTTCCCTGATGAAATGGTACCTGATGCTGATGTGCTTTGTCATTGAATGTTGAACTGGATTACCTGTCATAGCAATAGTACTTTGATTATCACAGTAAATAGGGATTTTGAAATATGTTAACCCATAATCCAGTAACTGATTCTTCATCCAAAGAATCTGTGCACAACAGCTTCCTGCAGCAATATACTCTGCTTCTGCAGTTGATGTGGAAATTGACTTTTGTTTCTTGCTGTACCAAGAAACCAATCTGCCTCCAAGAAATTGGCAGCTTCCACTTGTGCTTTTCCTGTCAATTTTGCAACCTGCAAAATCTGCATCTGAGTAACCTATTAGTTTAAAATCTGATTCTCTAGGATACCATAATCCCAGAGCAGCTGTCCCTTTAAGATACTTAAAGATTCTTTTTACAGCTGTTAAGTGAGGTTCTCTTGGATCTGCTTGAAATCTTACACAAAGACAGGTAGCATACATGATATCAGGTCTACTAGCAGTTAGATAGAGTAGAGAGCCAATCATACCTCTGTAGTCAGTAATATCTACTGATTTACCGGTATCCTTATCCAGTTTTATTGCAGTGGCCATTGGAGTGGATGCACTTGAACAATCTTGCATTCCAAATTTCTTTAGCAAGTTTCTGGTGTACTTGGTTTGATAAATAAAAGTGCCTTCCTCATTCTGCTTGACTTGAAGGCCCAGAAAATAGCTAAGTTCCCCCATCATACTCATCTGATATCTTGACTACATTAGTTTGGCAAACTTCTTGCAAAGTTTGTCATTTGTAGATCCAAAAATGATATCATCAACATAAATCTGGACCAAAAGTAAGTCCTTTCCATGGTTGAGGTAGAACAGTGTTTTGTCTCTTGTCCTTCTATTGAATCCACTTTCCAGAAGAAACTGAGCTAAAGTCTCATACCATGCTCTAGGAGCTTGCTTAAGTCCATAAAGTGCTTTGTCAAGTCTGTAGACGTAGTCTGGATGTTTGGTATCTACAAAACCTGGAGGTTGTTCAACATATACCTCTTCCTCCAATTCTCCATTGAGAAAAGCACTTTTCACATCCATTTGAAAGACAATAAACTTTTTGTGAGCAACATAAGCCAAAAATATCCTTATGGCTTCTAACCTAGCAACTGGTGCAAATGTTTCATCATAATCAATTCCCTCCTGTTGAGAATATCCTTTTGCAACCAGCCTTGCCTTATTCCTTGTAATTATGCCATCACTGTCAGTTTTGTTTCTGAATACCCACTTTGTACCAACAACAGATCTATTCTTTGGTCTTGGTACTAGGGTCCAGACTTTGTTTCTTTCAAATTCATTCAACTCTTCCTGCATTGCTTGCACCCAATCAGCATCTTGAAGAGCTTCTTCCACTTTCTTTGGCTCAGTCTGAGAGAGAAAAGAATTGTAAAGACACTCATTTGAAGTACCTGTTCTAGTTCTGACACCTGCATCAGGATTTCTAATTATCAAATCAGGTGTATGTGATTTTGTCCACTTCCTTGCAGATGGAAGGTTTTCTCTAGAACTGGATGCTCCCCCATGATCCATGCTATCTTCATTTTCATTTTCTGATGCTCCCCCTGAAACTATGCTCTCTGAGTTGGATTCTTCAGTATTTAGATTTTCAGTACTATCAGAACTTGGCTTATCAGAACTTGACGAATCAGAACTTGAAGAGCCAGATGCATGTTCAGATGTTTCTTGAGATGTGGTAGGATCTTGAGTATGCTCCCCCTGCATAGGTGCATCTTCCTTTAACGTAGTCACCACAGTTTCAATAACATCAGAGTTTAATCCATCAGAGTTTGAAGTATCAGGACTTAGACTGTCAGGATTTTTAGTATCAGAATATGAGTCTTTATTTTCAAATCTCAGCTGATCATGGTCAATGAAATCTTTAAGACCAGTGATCTTTTTGTCATCAAAAGAGACATTGATAGATTCCATGACCACTTTTGTTCTCAAATTATAGACTCTGAAGGCTTTTGTGAAAAGTGGATATCCAACAAAGATTCCTTCATCAGCTTTTAGATCAAACTTTGATAGCTGTTCAGGATGAGTCTTGAGAAAAAACACTTGCATCCAAATACATGAAAATATTTCAGATTTGGCTTTTTTTTCTTCACCATCTCATATGGTGTTTTTCCATGCTTGTTAATGAGTGTTGCATTTTGAGTAAAACAAGCAGTCTGCACAGCTTCAGCCCAGAAATAGGTTGGAAGCTTTGCTTCTTCAAGCATTGTACGTGCAGCTTCAATGAGAGTTCTATTCTTCCTTTAAACAACTCCATTTTGCTGTGGAGTTCCAGGAGCAGAAAATTCATGCTTTATTCCATGGCTTTTGTAGAACTCTTCCATTATCAAATTTTTGAACTCAGTGCCATTATCACTCCTTAAAATTTTCACAGAATCTTTGACCATTTTATCCAGCTGTTTGACATGATCAATCAAGATAGATGCAGTTTCACTTTTTGTGTGCAAGAAATACACCCATGTGTATCTGGTGAACTCATCCACTATGACCAACGCATACTTCTTCTTTGCAATAAACATGACATTTACTGGACCAAATAGATCAACATGTATAAGATGATAAGGCTCAAGAATTGATGAATCAGTCTTGCCCTTGAATGAAGATTTTCTTTGTTTGGCTTTCTGACATGAATCACAAAGACCATCAGGAGCAAATACTGTGTTTGGCAATCCTCTCACAAGATCTTTCTTGACCAGTTCATTTATATTGCTGAAATTTAAATGAGAGAGTTTCTTATGCCAATTCCAGCTTTCTTCAATTGATGCTCTACTTATGAGACAGATTGCAGAACCATCAGTACTTGTTGAAAGCTTAGCTTCATAAATGTTACCACGTCTGTATCCTTTCAGAACAACTTTGCCTTTAGATTTACTCACAACTTTACAGTGTTCTTCAAAGAAATCAACATGATAACCTCTGTCACAGATTTGACTTATACTCAGCAGATTGTGTTTAAGTCCTGAGACCAGAGCTACTTGTTTAATTATGACATTTCCAAGATTGATATTGCCATATCCCAATGTTTTTCCAATGTTGCCATCTCCATAAGAAACACTTGGGCCAGCTTTCTCCACAAAGTCTGATAGCAGGGCCTTATTTTCAGTCATATGTCTGAACATCCACTGTCCAGAACTAGAATATTTTTCCTGTTGCCCTGCAATGACAAAGACCACTAATTATTAGTTTTAAGGACCCAGACTTGCTTGGATCCTTTGGCCTTATTAAGTTTGTTAACATTTGCAGCGAATTTAGCATCAGAGTTTATGTTAACATTTTTCTTATCAAAATTTACACTATCAGACTTTGAATCAGAATTTACACTAGAAGGAACAATGGAAACTTTCTTCAAAGAAGGTTTTATTTGATAATAATCATAGTACAAACTATAATATTCCTTACAAGTATAAATGGAATGCCATAAACTACCACAATGAAAACAAGGATTTTGTGGTTTGTATCTAACAGACTGACTCTTAACTCCTGATTTTGAAGGTAAGGAGTTAATATTCTTATTTTTCCTGCAAAAAGAAGCCAGATGGTTAGAACTTCCACAGTTATGACATGTTTTCCTAGGAGCATCAGGAACAGGTTTATAATCATTGCTTTTATTCATACCTTCCTTTCCATTCCTATTTTTCCTAGGTGATTTTACCTTATTTGCATTCTTGACATCTTTCAGCTTATGCTTAAGCTGCTTCTTTGTCATTAAGCCTATGTTTACTTCAGCTGTCTTTTCCTGTTTTAGTTTGTCAGAAGTTAATTCCTCTTTAACTTCTGATTTCTCATTATCAGACTTTACAGTTACAAACTTAACAGGTTTTAACTTTGGCTTTTGCTTAACAACAGGCTTAATTTCTTCAGTTCCTTTATCATTCTTATTCTCTCCATAACCTAAGCCCTCTTTACAATTTTCACTACTTAGCAAATTTTGAGTTGTTCTGCCAGAGTTAGTCCAAGTCCTGATTATCTCTCTTTCCTTTTCTAACTCAGTTTTTAGAGATTCATTCATTTTTAGCACTTCATCCCTAACATAAAAAGCATCATCTCCATCCTTCTGAGTTTGATGGAACATGACTAACTCTTTTTCTAAGAAATCATTCCTTTTCTTAAATGCAAGATTTTCAGAAGTTAATCTTTCACATGTTAAGGTTTGATCTCTATAACTAACAAACATGGTTTTAAGATATCTTCTCAACTCATTAATATCATCAGTATGAAAAGCATAAGTAGTCTGAGGTACCTTTGTTTCAGCAGCTTCAGAACTGCTATCAGCACTTTCTTTATCAGCATTTGCCATCAATGCATAGTTCTCCTCACTTTCAGAGTCTGAAGTGTCTGTCCAGCTTTTCTGCTTTGTGACAAGAGCCTTGCCTCTGTCACCCTTTACCTTCTTGCAGTCAGGAGATATGTGGCCTTTCTCACCACAGTTATAGCATTTAACATTGGTGTAATCTCCTTTGTCAGACTTTCCTCCTCTGCCTTCAGATCTTCTGAAATTCTTCTTATCAGAACTTATGCTTTTCCTGGAAAACTTTTTTCCCTTCCTGAACTTCCTGTATGCAATCTTGGTGATTCCTTTCACCATAAGAGCACACAGCTTCATCATCTCCTCATCAGCATCAGTCTCAGGCAAGCTTTCAGAATCTGAGTCATCATCACTCTCAGAACTTGATGACTCAGTATTAGACTTTATGAAAAGAGCTTTACCCTTGTCTTTTTTTGAGGAAGCTGCTTTGGGGAATTCTTCTTCAGCCTTAAGAGCAACTGTCCTTGACTTTCCTCCTTTCCTCTTGCTTCTTTGTTCCATCTCCAGCTCATGAGTCTTGAGCATTTCATAGATTTCGTCAAGAGTTGTTTCATCAAGATTGTAGTTTTCTGCTATTGTCGTTGCCTTCAAATCCCAGCATTCAGGAAGAGCTAACAGGAACTTAAGGTTTGAATCTTCAAGATCATACTCTTTATCAACCAATGACAAATCATTCAAAAGTTTGACAAATCTATCATATAAATCATTCAATGACTCATTAGTCTTTGAGTCAAAGTGTTCATACTCTTGAGTGAGTATTGTCTTCCTGTTCTTCTTAATTGTGTCAGTTCCCTGACACCTTGTTTCCAGAGCATCCCATATCTCCTTAGCAGTCTTGTAGTTGATTACCCTGTTTGACATTACATTATCAATGGCACTATGCAGTAAGTGTCGTACCTTAGCATCCTTAGCAATTGATGCTATGTCCTCAGCAGTATAATCACTCTTCTCCTTTGGTACGGTCATTGCTGCTTCACCTGCAACTGCAACAGCGAGTTTGGTTGGTTTGTGAGGACCTTCCTTGATTCTATCCAGGTATTCTGGATCTGTTGCTTCCAGGAACATGGTCATCCTTACCTTCCATATGGGATATTCAGATGGTCTCAGTATGGGGACTCTGATGGTCTCATACCGACTCTGAATTTGTGTCTTTGGTGGTTCCTCAGTTGTGGTAGGCTTAGTTGGAGTTTCTGTGTCCGACATGATTGTGTTTGGATCTTTAACTGTATGTAAGTTAACAGATAGGCTCTGATACCAATTGTTAGGTCACACACACACTGTAGAGGGGGTGAATACAGTGTATAGTACACTCAAATCGAACTTTAAGATCTTAAGTAACAGAAAACAAACTTTATTGAAACAATAAACTCTGTTACAGTATGGAACTGTTACCTCTCAGTGATGAACAAATATCACGAGAGCTGCTAGGGTTACAATGAATAATCTTTTCTAATAATGATAACACTTATAGTGTAAACCCTATGTCTGTGTTTATATACTACACAGTTACAAGATAATCGCTAATTGATATGGAATATAATTCTGCTTCCTAAAATATATCAATCAGATATCTTTTCTTCCAAGTATTCCATTCTTCACGGAATTCCTTCTTCATGCATATCTCTTCTTATATTTATCTTGATCTTCTTTCCTTTAATCAGCTATTGTCCTTATCTGATTGTCCTTCAGCACTTAATTCTGATATCTATCTTCTGATGATTATCTCCTGATAATATAAGTACTGATATCCTTAAGTCCTGACTTCCAGTATAAGTACTGATCAACAGTTAAGTACTGATTTATCCTGTTCACGTAAGATCTGAAAGCTAAACATAAAACATATTAGCCATGACATTATCAAATATATCTAACAGAGTTCACCAGATACACATGGGTATATTTCTTGCATACAAAAAGTGAAACTGCATCAACCTTGATTGATCATATCAAACATCTGGATAAAATGGTCAAAGATTCTGTGAAAGTTTTAAGGAGTGATAATGACACCGAGTTCAAGAATTTGATAATGGAAGAGTTCTGCAAAAGCCATGGAATAAAGCAGGAATTTTCTGCTCCTGGAACTCCACAGTAAAATGGAGTTATTGAAAGGAAGAATAGAACTCTCATTGAAGTTGCACGTACAATGCTTGAAGAAGCAAAGCTTCCAACCTATTTCTGGGCTGAAGCTGTGCAGACTGCTTGTTTTACTCAAAATGCAACACTCATTAACAAGCATGGAAAAACACCATATGAGATGGTGAAGAAAAAGAAGCCAAATCTGAAATATTTTCATGTATTTGGATGCAAGTGTTTTGTTCTCAAGACTCATCCTGAACAGCTATCAAAGTTTGATCTAAAAGCTGATGAAGAAATCTTTGTTGGATATCCACTTTCCACAAAAGCCTTCAGAGTCTATAATTTGAGAACAAAAGTGGTCATGGAATCTATCAATGTCTCTTTTGTTGAAAAGAAGATCACTGGTCTTGAAGATTTCATTGACCATGATCAGCTGAGATTTGAAAATGAAGACTCAACTTCTGATACTGAAAATCCTGACAGTCTAAGTCCTGATACTGTAAACTCTGATGGATTAAACTCTGATGTTATTAAAACTGTGGTGACTACGTCAAAGGAAGATGCACCTATGCAGGGGGAGCATACTCAAGATCCTACCACATCTCAAGAAACATCAGAACATGCATCTGGCTCTTCAAGTTCTGATTCGTCAAGTTCTGATAAGCCAAGTTCTGATAGTGCTGAAAATCTAAATACTGAAGAATCCAACTCAGAGAGCATAGTTTCAGGGGGAGCATCAGAAAATGAAAATGAAGATAGCATGGATCATGGGGGAGCATCCAGTTCTAGAGAAAACCTTCCATCTGCAAGGAAGTGGACAAAATCACATACACCTGATTTGATAATTGGAAATCCTGATGCAGGTGTCAGAACTAGTACAGGTACTTCAAATGAATGTCTTTACAATTCTTTTCTCTCTCAGACTGAGCCAAAGAAAGTGGAAGAAGCTCTTCAAGATGCTGATTGGGTGCAAGCAATGCAGGAAGAGTTGAATGAATTTGAAAGAAACAAAGTCTGGACCCTAGTGCCAAGACCAAAGAATAGATCTGTTGTTGGTACAAAGTGGGTATTCAGAAAAAAAACTGACAGTGATGGCATAATTACAAGGAATAAGGCAAGGCTGGTTGCAAAAGGATATTCTCAACAGGAGGGAATTGATTATGATGAAACATTTGCACCAGTTGCTAGGTTAGAAGCCATAAGGATATTTTTGGCTTATGCTGCTCACAAAAAGTTTACTGTCTTTCAAATGGATGTGAAAAGTGCTTTTCTCAATGGAGAATTGGAGGAAGAGGTACATGTTGAACAACCTCCAGGTTTTGTAGATACCAAACATCCAGATTATGTCTACAGGCTTGATAAAGCACTTTATGGACTTAAGCAAGCTCCTAGAGCATGGTATGAGACTTTAGCTCAGTTTCTTCTGGAAAGTGGATTCAACAGAGGGATAATAGACAAAATACTGTTCTACCTCAACCATGGAAAGGACTTACTTCTGGTCCAGATTTATGTTGATGATATCATTTTTGGATCTACAAATGACAAACTTTGCAAGAAGTTTGCCAAACTAATGCAGTCAAGATATCAGATGAGTATGATGGGGGAACTTAGCTATTTTCTGGGCCTTCAAGTCAAGCAGAATGAGGAAGGCACTTTTATTTGTCAAACCAAGTACACCAGAAACTTGCTGAAGAAATTTGGAATGCAAGATTGTTCAAGTGCATCCACTCCAATGGCCACTGCTACAAAACTGGATAAGGATACCGGTAAATCAGTAGATATTACTGACTACAGAGGTATGATTGGCTCTCTACTCTATCTAACTGCTAGTAGACCTGATATCATGTATGCTACCTGTCTTTGTGCAAGATTTCAAGCAGATCCAAGAGAACCTCACTTAACAGCTGTAAAAAGAATCTTTAAGTATCTTAAAGGAACATCTGCTCTGGGATTATGGTATCCTAGAGAATCAGATTTTAAACTAATAGGTTACTCAGATGCAGATTTTGCAGGGTGCAAAATTGACAGGAAAAGCACAAGTGGAAGCTGCCAATTTCTTGGAGGCAGATTGGTTTCTTGGTACAGCAAGAAACAAAAGTCAATTTCCACATCAACTGCAGAAGCAGAGTATATTGCTGCAGGAAGCTGTTGTGCACAGATTCTTTGGATGAAGAATCAGTTACTGGATTATGGGTTAACATATTTCAAAATCCCTATTTACTGTGATAATCAAAGTGCTATTGCTATGACAGGTAATCCAGTTCAACACTCTATGACAAAGCACATCAGCATCAGGTACCATTTCATCAGGGAACATGTGGATGAAGGTACAGTGGAATTGCATTTTGTTCCCACAGATCAACAACTGGCAGATATCTTCACAAAACCACTATGTGAAGCTACTTTTACAAGATTGGTAAATGAACTTGGAATGGTTTCAGGTTCTTTCTCTAAATCTGCTTAAATTTGTTCTGTGTTATCAGACTTTATGCTCAGTATTTACAGAATTAATCTCATTGTATATTCTGTGCTTAATTGATAAATGTCTTTAAGTACTGACTGTTGTCTGATATATGTTTCTAAACTCTGATAAGTGATATGTCTGTTCTAGTACCTATTCAATCCTATGAGGATAAATGTGCTAGATACTGACCTAGTAGTCTTCAATAAACAAATGATTCCATGTAAGAAGTAATTATTTCAGTGGAAATCTTATGACACTAGCAAATTGTGATAATTGAGCTTAGTTAAGTTTACTTTGTATATCTTATTACTAAGTCACAAATTAGAATAATGCTACTCATCTGTTAAGTTCTGATACTAGTAAAACTGCTGAATGTACTAAGTGCTGATAAACCTCACTTATCAAAAGAAAAAGCAAAAAGATCAAAGAATAAAATCAGGTACTCCTTTGAGATCTAGAGTAAAAATGTGGAAGGTACGACCCAAGTGCATTGCTGGTATTAAGTAAATATGCATTAGAAAAGCAAAATATTTTCTTGGTGACTTTTCACACTCTATGATTACTGGAGAAATACTCTGATAATAGTATAAATTCTGATAAACAGTCGTGACTCACTTACATTGAGAAGCCACTGCAAAATAGAATTGCAAAAGATGCATAAAATTAGCACAAAACAGTTGAGGTGGACTCAAGCATAAACTCATTCATCAGTAGGTTTCAGGACAATGACAGCTCCTTAGCAAAATTTTAATTATGCCTTATTTCTAAGATGTACTGAAGTGAATCAGACTTTACTCTTTGTCTGTTATTTAGCTTAATGCACACACTAATCACTCCATCTGAATGATAACAATTTCTGTGGTGGTCTATGTTATTTTAGATAAACAGTCATTGTGTCACTTTGCACTAATTCTGAGGACAAGTTCTAGTTACATGTTCTAATGATTAAGTTCTGAAGTCTATAACTCAGAACTTGTATGAGTATTTACTAAGATGGGCATTCCTTTTTCGAGTTAAGAAATTATGTTCTGATGACTATTAAGTTCTGATATAAGTCTAAGTTCTGATATTACAGTCTAATGTTTTACTTGACTTATCTGTGAATAAAATTTAATAACAGTCTCAGTTAATAATTGAATATGTTGAAGTGGAAGATTAATAGTCACTATGATTAGGATTAATGGTATTCGTACTTGAACAGTCTACTGTTTCTTGTGTCTTGTGCGGTCTAGACCATGATTCCTCTTTCCAATGAATGTTATTCTTTTTCAAAGTCTAGGGAGACGAGGTAGAATTAATTCTACCTGTCAGCATTCAATTTCTTTGCGTCTCCTGGCATTCTCTTGTCTATATAAGCAACCACTTCACATCAGTCTTTCCATCACATTCTTCTCACACACTTATCCTCCTTTTTATTTCAAAAACACAATGATCAGATACAACATGTTTTTGAACTACCAAACCTTCAATATGGAGCTAAGTTGTGCCGAGTGGTAGCAGGAATGGCATGTCACAGCCATTCCTGAGGAGATATGGGACTCTGTCCCACAGGAGGTACTGACACGCCTCTTGTTCTTCTATATGGACTACCATCGCCATCTGGAGCGATTGGAGGAGGAAAGGCTGGAAGCTCTCCGCCAACAAGAGCGAATCATCAGACTCGCCATTCTGTTTGTCGAGAGTAGGAAGAAGAAGATGACTTAATCTCGTCTTCTTCCTGTTTTTCTTCATCATCAGCTTTGTCAGGCTTCTTAGCTAAGACTAAGGCTGTTGATGTTAGGATTAGAAGCTTAGGGAAAATCTTGTATAAGTATTGATGTAATTTCCATTTCATAAATATATTGTCTTGATATATTAATGAAAGTTGTTTTTACTTCAAGATTTTGTCTCCGAGTTATTTTGTCTTGTGTTGATAAATCCTGATTGATATTCTGATGACCATATAAATTTTGTTTTATATTAAGTTCTGATTCATTTTCAGCACTTACTTATCTAATTTATCTTGGTCATTTTCATGTGATGTATTTTCAGAATATTAATGATGCAGTGAAAAATAATTCAATCAGTGCTAACGGTTTAAATTTTGAATTAAAACTGTTTCTCTTGATAAATGAAACAGTTTTTCCTTAAAACTAGGCAACTGGGTAAGTAATGATTCTTGTTTTCTCGAGCCCAGTAACTGTCCGTTATTACTGCATGTCTGACAGGTGTCCAACGGTAACATTTTTGTTCAGAGTATAAGTACAACAGAGAGAAGATTTCTTTAATCTTTTATTTTCTTTATACTTTATCTCTCTCCTTACTTTTACTCTCCTTCTCCTTCTTTCTCACGTTGGTTTTTCATACAGACATTATCTCAATCACCTAACAGGCATACTTGAATCTTATTTTTTTACATGGCACCAAAGGATTTAATCATTGATGGAGCTAAGTTTGTCCCCAATAACTATGCTGCAGTTCTTGATCACACTGAAGCTCCATCTGAATTGCACTTTGTGCAAGATCTTCTTGCACATAGTGAGGTTGGGTATGCGTTAACACAGCCTGAATTCTTTTCAAGCCAACAAGTTCTGAGGTTTTGGAGGACTGGACTTTTTGATGATGGTGGTCAACGTGGAACTCCCAGTATTATCTTCCAAGTGGGTGATTCATCCTTTGTAGTCACTCCTGGTACAGTACGCAGGGCTTTACATCTTCCAGAAGATTGTACTTTCTCAATTCCAGAGGACTCAGCCCTTCGGGAGTTAATGGCTGAATTGGGATATGAAAAGAGTCTGACGAAACTTGGACAGTTGAAACGGGCTAATATCAGAAGAGAATGGAGTTTCTTCTTTGATTGCATCACCAAAGCTTTTGGAAACAAATGTTCGAATTTTGATGTTATTCCCATTATGAGTCAGCACATCGGGTATGCAATTATCAATCAAACTCATTTTGATTTTGCAACTGCTTTAATTGGTTTTATTGGGGATAGGATGACAGAGGATCGAGATGTTGTTTATTTTGCTAGATTCTGTCAACTTATTTACACTTATTGTACTGATGAACCTCAGTTAGTCAGCACCCAAACCCCACCTTTTAAGGTTGCAAAACGATACTTTAATGACCTGGTAAATGCTGATACTAAGAAAAAAGTGCTTAGACCATTACAGATTCCTAAGTCTGTAAAACAGATCCTGGTTAGTGCTGATCCTGATACTTATAGATCTGTTTACTCTGATGTCCAACCAACTCCAAACACCCAAAATCCATCAACCTCAGTACTTACCTCTCATTCTACTCAACCTACCCTCAGAACATATCTCAAATCCTATCTCTCCACTTCACAGACTGCTCAACCTTCATCTTCAGCACCTACTGTGAAGCCTTCATCTTCCAAACCAAAGAGGACAAAGAATGTTCCTCAAACACCTCAAAAGAGAAGGAGGATTGCCTTGAGAGATGACTCTGATTCTGAGGAACCGGTTCCTGCTAGAGAACCTGTTATAGCTGAAGCTGAGAAAGAGGTTTCTCAGAAGGATTCTGAAATTGGGGGTTCTAGGCTTCTCAAGAGGCTTAGACGAATGATAGTTCCTAAAACTCCCAAGGAATCCAAATCAACAAGGAAGTACAAGAAACAGAGGGCACAAAGGCCAGTTTCAGATGATGAAGAGGAAGCTGCTAAGGAAGGGGATCAGGAATCTTTGATCTCACAAGATAAGGAATTTGCTCCAGTCACTTCTTCTCCATCAACTCCATCTCAGGAAGCTGTATCTGACAAGGCTAACTCACCATCTGTGTCTCTTGTTGATCCAGGCACAAGTGCTGAAATTGATATTCAGAACCTGGTTGTGCCTGAAATACTTTTCTTAGAAGCTCCAACAGCAAATAATCCTTTTCACAACACCTGTTACTGATGCTGTTCAAACTCCAGAGTTATCAACAACACCTTCTTTGCATCAAGATGCTGACGATCAGACTTTAGGTGAGCATCAGGATTTGGCTGTTGATCAGAACTTAGTATCAGATCAGCAATTAGAGGATGCTGAAGCCTCCATTGCTACTCACACTGTTATCTTATCCGAAGATACTGATTCTTTAAGTTCTGATGCTGCAAATACTGGAGATACTGGTGATGCTGCTCCAACTGTAGATGCTGATGAAGCAGGTCCTTCAGGACATACTCCTCAACAGACTCTTCCTAAGTCTGAACTGGTAGAGAAGTTTGTTACTGGGGCTGCACCAACACCAGTACCTTGGAGTGAAACTCCTACAGGTCAGGAGTGGACTAAGGAATGGAACTCAGTTTCATGTGTTCCAAATGCATTACATCTTGATGAGCACTTGACTAAAGCTGATGAAATGTTAAATTCTGATGATTTTAAAACCCAGCTTAGAGTCACTGCATTGAGTACTAAACATCTACAAGGTCTTCATTCAACTACTCATGCAGAGCTACACAAGATTCTGGAGAACTTTATCAAACAAGAACAAGTTTGGAAAATTGATAAGAAAAAGTTATTTCAACCTACCATTGACAGGATGGCTTATATTGAGAAAACTCAAGAGAAACAACAAGCTCAGATTGATGACATTCTGACAAATCAAGCTTCTCAGCAATCTCAACTTACTGAAATCCAATCCTCAGTGGAATTACTTATCTCTCTTTTACTACCTGCTGATGCCAAAAAGGGGGAGAAGGTAATTAAGTTCAAATGCAAAACTAACAAGACACATCAAGGAAAGGATGATGGAAATGATGATCAAGGATACTCTGGAATGGGTAGCGGTCATAGTCAAGGTATAAGGTTTACATCAAGACAAGCTAGTCACAGGACAAGTTCTGATACTGGGAAAAGAATAAGTTCTGCTGCTGGTAAAAGGATAAGTTCTGATGAACTTCTAGATCTTGATGAAGAAATGTCAAGACAGTTATTTTTTCAAGAAAATCCAGGAATGGACTTGGAAAGTTTAAAGGAAGAAGAAGCCAGACTTAAATCAGAGAAAGTCACATCTAAATCTGAAGCTTCTGGTAAAAAGTCACTTCCAAAACTTAAAGGCATTGTGATCAAAGAAAGGACACATACTGAAGCAACATTGGCTAGATCACAACCACAGATAGATCCAAGATCTAAGGGTAAAGAAAAGGTTGGTGAACCTATCAAGGTTTATGTACCTCCTGAGGAAGAAGAAATTGCTGATGAAAAAGATGATCTTGCTCTGACTTCAAGAAAAGTTCTTAAAACAACCTCTGACATGGCTCAAGTTGTTCAGAGTCAAGAAATTATAAGTTCTGATATTCAGAAAAAGCAAGTAACCTCTGACAGAGCTCAAGTTAACTTGATATCAGAAAATAGATCAAAGACACTCCTACCAGGATTCACTAAAGCAAAACAGACTCAATCTTTGAAGACTACTGCAAGTGGTTTTGAAGCAAGAGTAGTTACTGGAAAGGAAGCTAGAGATAAAACTGGATTGGGAAGTGCTGATGAAAGAAGAGTACACAACACTACCAATGATCCAACTTCCTTGAGTGAACCAGGTATTGGAGCAACTCCTGAGAGATTGAATCAACTGGAATCTGTACAGATGGTTTACCATACCTACTTGAAAGAATATATCATGTTGTATTTTATGACAGATGGTAGAGTTTATCATGTAAGACAAAATGCCATTCCATTGAAGTATTTTGAAGAATTGGAGCATGTACTTTTCTTACTTCAAGTGGATGACAGAATAACAGGGACTGCTGCAAACTACTTAAAAGAACAGATTCAGAGACAGAAAAGGCTTTATTCTGTTAAGTCTGACAGCATATATGTTCCAAAGTACAGAGATCACAATGGTGATATTGTTGATATGAAGCCTAATACTGCACAGATCAGAACGTATCTTGGTATTAAGGGACTTGAATTCAATCTAGAGTCTGACAAAGCTTATGTTATAAGACTAGATCAGGAGTTGAGAAAAGCAAAGATCAATGATCTCAGAGCTGCAATCTTTCAAACTGGTGAAGATACTGCAGAGCTTAAAGATGTTAAAAGGAGAATGATTGATGAACTAAGATATGCTGAGAAATGTTTGTTGAAGAACTATCTCAGAACAACTCATGACATCAGAGAGATCAGAAAATGAAGAAGCCAAGTCGAAGATCTACAACTGCTTAAATTCTGATATTTATACAGACTGAAGTTGTTATCAGAAGTTGAAATTGGTAAAAACTTTAAGGACTGTAAGTTGTAGTTATCTAGTCTAATTCTCATGCATTTGTACTTAATGTTTTTGACATCATCAAATATCTGTTAAACTTGTATATTATGTTAATTTACAAGTTGGGGGAGATTGTTAGATATATTTGATAATGTCATGGCTAATATGTTTTATGTTTAGCTTTCAGATCTTACTGAACAGGATAAATCAGTACTTAACTGTTGATCAGTACTTATACTGGAAGTCAGGACTTAAGGATATCAGTACGTATGTTATCAGGAGATAATCATCAGAAGATAGATATCATAACTTAAGTGCTGAAGGATAATCAGATAAGGACAGTAGCTGATTAAAGGAAAGAAGATTGAGATAAACATAAGAAGAGATATGCATGAAGAAGGAATTCCGTGAAGAATGGAATACTTGGAAGAAAAGATATCTGATTGATATATTTTAGGAAGCAGAATTATATTCCATATCAATTAGCGATTATCTTGTAACTGTGTAGTATATAAACACAGACATAGGGTTTACACTATAAGTGTTATCATTATTATAGAAGATTATTCATTGTAACCCTAGCAGCTCTCGTGATATTTATTCATCACTGAGAGGTAACAGTTCCATACTGTAACAGAGTTTATTATTTCAATAAAGTTTGTTTTCTGTTACTTAAGTTCTTAAAGTTCGATTTGAGTGTACTATACACTGTATTCACCCCCTCTACAGTGTGTGTGTAACCTAACATATGTTTTGAAGGATAAATCTGAATATATGGGAAAATTTGACTCTAAAGTTTTTAGGGCAATTTTTCTGGGATATTTATTGGAGAGAACTGCATACAAAGTCTATGTGATTGAATAGAAGAAAATTATGGAAAGCATAAATGTTAGTTTTGATGATGACAAATGTCCAGACTTGGAATGCCTTAGTGAAAATGAAGCTGAGACCCTACAATTTGAAAATCTCAAAATTGATAGTGATTCTGAAGATGAAGCTGAAGTCAAACAAATCACAGAATTGATGAAGAGTCTATTGATCAAGTGAATTATGAGAATAAGAGCTTATCTCAAACACCTGAATTTGATAGCACAAACTCGGGGGGAGAAAAAGAAGAAAATTCTGAAAGTCATGCCAATAATGTAGAAGAAACAGAAAATATAAGTCAGCAAACTCACACAAGGAAATGAGATAGGATTCACAATGCAGATGTAATTATCGGTGATCCCAATGCTGGAGTGAGGAATAGAAGTGCAACTGCAAATGAATGTCTTCATGCATGTTTTCTGTCTCAAGTTAAGCCTAAGAAAACTGAGGAAGCCCTACTTGATCCTGATTGGATATCTGTTATGCAAGAAGAGCTAAATTAGTTTGAAAGAAACAAAGTTTGGAAATTGGTTCATGCACCAAAGAACAAGAGTATAATTGGAACAAAGTGGGTGTTCAGGAACAAAATGGATGAAAATGGAATTGTTACTAGAAACAAAGCAAGGTTGGTTGCAAAAGGCTACTCACAGGAGGAAGGAATTGATTATGATGAGACCGTTGCTCCAGTTGCAAGACTTGAAGCAATAAGTATCTTTCTTGCATTTGCCGCACACTTTAATTTCAAGGTGTATCAAATGGATGTGAAGAGTGCATTTCTCAATGGTGAGTTGGAAGAAGAAGTTTATGTTCAACAGCCACCTGGCTTTGAAGATCCTTAATTTCCAAATTTTGTATACAAGTTACTAAAGGCACTCTATGGACTAAAACATGCACCTAGAACTTTGTATGACACACTGTCAGAATTTGTGATTAAGCATGAATTTACTAGAGGTATTATTGACAAGGCTCTCTTCTACAAGAAGCATGGTGATGATATGATCCTAGTTCAGATATTATCTTTGGTTCTACAAATAAAAATCTTTTCCAAAGATTCTCTAAGCTTATGTAGAGTGAATATGAAATGAGTATGATGGGAGAATTGAGTTACTTTCTTAGACTTCAAGTCAGTCAAAGAAGTGATGGAATCTTCATCAGCCAAACTAAGTATATCAATGATTTATTGAAAAAGTTTGTCATAATTGATTGTTCACTTGCATCTACACCTATGTCTACATCTACAAAGTTGGATGAAATTAAAAAGGGCGAAAGTGTAGATATATATTTCAAGCTATAGAGGAATGATTGGATCTTTACTGTACTTAACAGCAAGTAGGTTAGACATCATATTTTCAACATGTCTGTGTGCAAGATTTCAAGCCAATCCAAAAGAATCACATTTGATGGCTGTGAAGAGAATTTTCAGATATTTGAAGGGAAATCCAAACTTGGGATTATGGTATCCTAAGGGAACTGATTTTGAAGCTGTTGGATACACAAATACAGATTTTGCTGGATGTAGGGTTGGCAAAAAGAGCACTAGCGGAAGCTGTCAATTTCTTGGACAAAGACTTGTCCTGGTATAGCAAAAAACAACAATCTGTGTCAACTTCCACAACTGAGGCTGAATACATAGTTGCTGAAAGTTGTTGTGCTCAAGTGCTTTGGATTAGAAATCAGCTAATGGATTATGGCCTAGTGTTACACAAAATTCCAATTATGTGTGACAATACTAGTGCTATATCTATTATGGCTAATCCAGTTAATCATTCTAGAAAAAGCACATTGATGTAAGGTACTATTTTATTAGAGAGCATGTTGCAAATGGTACAATTGAGCTTATTTTTGTTCCAACAGAAAAATAGTTAGCTGACATTTTTACTAAACCTTTGGATGAAGCAACTTTCACCTGGGTTTTGGTAAAATTGGAATGTTAAATTCCTCATCCTAAAGGCAAGAGCTCAGCTAATGTTTTGTAGCATATTAATTTCTAATAAATCAAAATTTATTTGATTAATTGAAAATTAACCGAAATATGAACTATAAATATTTCAGATTTCTCTGCATATTTATTTTTCATTTTATTTTCATTAACTTGGAATTTCTCAAATTCTAAGTAAACTGTCACTTTGTTATTTCATATGATCAATATATGGAAATGATAAGAGACAGAATTAAAATGCGTCAAAAGTATATAAAGAACTGAGTTCTCGATAAGTATCAATGACTTCTCGACAAGTCATTTGTGACTTCTCAAATTAGTTCTCGATAAGTCAATTTTGGACTTCTCGAATGGACTTCTCGAATGGTTATTTTTGACTTCTCGAATGAGTTCTCGATAAGTCTTTGATAGACTTCTCGTGGACTCCTCGATAATTTATTATGACTTCTCGAATGAATAATTAATGGACTTCTCGAATGAACATCTCGATAAGTCACTTTATTACTTCTCTATATGTCATTGTAGAAATCTCAAATGAGTAATTTTGAGATCTCTACAAGTTTATCTAAACTTATCTTTAACTCGGACTGAAATAATTTAATTAATAAATTATTTTCAGAATAGTACTTCTGAAATAAATTTATTCAAAATTTGTATTGATTTAATCAATAAAATTTTGGAATATTTCAGTCCAATTTGGACAAAATGAGTATTTATTTGACATCTCGACAAGTCAACTTTAATTCCCTAAAAGAGTAAATTAAAATGACTTATCGATATGTGATTCACTCCTCAAAATGACTTCTCGATAAGCAAATTCTAAACGTTTATGATTGAGTTCTCGATAAGTCATTTGCTTTTAATATAAATACTCATACATCTATACATACAGTTCTTTACACTTTCGAGAACTCTAAGTGACCTAGAACTCTCAAATCCAAACCGATTTCTCTCTCGTTTCGAACTCTTTCTCTTAAATTTCTCTTACCCATTAAACCTCATATACTAATCAATGGAATCAAACATTATTGTACCCTTTATCCCAAAGGAACCCAATTTTCTTGCATTCTTAGATGCAAACCAGGCTCCGACTGCAAATCCCATGCTCTACTTGGATGTTCTAAGGGATTTATGGACTAGAGCTGTGACAAGAATAGTATTACATGACAATCAGGCTGCTTCAATTTTTGTAAACTGTTCAATCAAGGGCCAACATGTGGAGTTTTCTGAGAATGATGTCAACATGGCTTTGGGCATCCCTACTGACAAGCTGGTGGAGGTTCCAACTCAGGGGGAGCTTCATGAATTCATGGACTTCATCAATTATTCTGAAAATATTAACTTGGAAAGCCTGAAAAAAAAGAACCTGAGAAGGGAATGGTTCTTTTTATTTGATTCAATAATAAGGGCATTCACCTGTAGAAAGGCTGGGTTTGACAACATTTCAAGTATTGTCCAGAAGCCGGTCTACTCAATGGCTCACAACAAACAGATCAATGTAGGTCACTACATCTTGGAGGAATTGAGCACCAGGTTAACATGCCTGTAACATCAAGAGGTAAGGAAATTTTTCTTCCTAGATTCATTATGTCTGCTTTAAATCATAAAGGTAATGACATACATATGCTAGAAGGTATAGATAAATCACTAATAGGCAACTGTAAACAAGTATCCAAAATTCTATTTGGATCACTTATTACAAAGAATAGGGTACATGTAGGGATTTAATTAACTCCATTCATGTTGGAGAGATTTAGGACCTATACTTACCTCATGCCTTATATGAGGACAAATATTGCACAATCTAGTATAACAATGATCCCTTAACCTGTGGAAGTACAAACACAGGCACACCAACATGGACCTTCCCATGCTGAGACCACTTCTTCTGTATCATTAGCTGTTAGAAAGTCAACCACTTCATCCTCTCAAAAGGATGGAGTGAGTAAAAAGAAGAGAAAGCAGGCAACCTTGTCAATTATAAATGATAATGGTGAGGAACAAACAAGACTTGAGTCACCATTGGTCAAAAAGATAAAACAGGTAAAAAAAACTGAGCTGACCACTCAAGCCACCTTTGCATTCTCCCAAAAGGATGTAGTTGTAAAACATGGACAAAAACATACTCTAGGGGAATCCTCTTAATAGGGCGTCTCTATTAAAAAGAGCACTCTCCCTAATGCACCCTATAAAGAGTCTGCACAATCACTTGAAGCAATTCATGTGTATGGAAAGAGGAATAAGGATGGCACATACAAGGAGAGCACATCTCTTGAAACTTCCTTATTTACTCAGGGGGAGCTGCCAACACTCAATGCTAATATTCAAAATCTTATATCTCAAATTTCTTCTTCCTACAAAGAGACTCTTGATTCTGATTCTCAAGAGTTGCCAACTACAAGTGACATGGTTCTAGAAACTATGATCACCACCCAGGAACCTTAATTAGTTGGTGATAGGCTATGTTAGATACATTTGATAATGTCATGGCTAATATGTTTTATGTTTAGATTTCAGATCTTATTTGAACAGGACAAATCAGTACTTAATTGATCAGTACTTATACTGGACGTCAGGACTTAAGGGATATCAGTACTTATGTTATCAGGAGATAAACATCAGGAGATAGATATCAGAACTTAAGTGCTGAAGGACGATCAGATAAGGACAGTAGCTGATTAAAGTTAAGAAGATCAAGATAAACATAAGAAGAGATATGCATGAAGAAGGAATTCCATAAAGAATGGAATACTTGGAAGAAAAGATATCTGATTGATATATATTAGGAAGCAGAATTATATTCCATATCAATTAGCGATTATCTTGTAACTGTGTAATATATAAACACAGACATAGGGTTTACACTATAAGTGTTATCATTATCGAGAATATTATTTACTGTAACCCTAGCAGCTCTCGTGATATTTTGTTCATCACTGAGAGATAACAGTTCCAGATTGTAACAGAGTTTATTGTTTCAATAAAGTTTGTTTTCTGTTACATAAGTTCTTGAAGTTTGATTTGATTGTAATAAACACTGTATTCACCCCCTCTACAGTGAAAGTGTGACCTAACAAGTGGTATCAGAGCTTGCTGTTAACACACATACAGTTAAAGATCGAAACACAATCATGTCTGACACAGAAACTCCAACTAAGCCTGCCAAAACTGAGGAATCATCAAAGACATTAATTCAGAGTCGATATGAGACCATCAGAGTTCCCATACTGAGACCATCTGAATATCCCATATGGAAGGTAAGGATGACCATGTTTCTGGAAGCAACAGATCCAGAATACCTTGATAGAATCAAGGAAGGGCCTCACAAACCTACCAAGCTCGCTGTTGTAATTGCAGGAGAAGCAGCAAAGACCGTACCAAAGGAAAAGAGTGATTATACTGCTGAAGATATAGCATCTATTGCTAAGGATGCCAAGGTACGACACTTACTGCATAGTGCCATTGATAATGTAATGTCAAACAGGGTAATCAACTGCAAGACTGCCAAGGAGATATGGGATGCACTGGAGACAAGGTGTCAAGGAACTGAAACAGTTAAGAAGAACACGAAGACAATACTCACTCAAGAGTATGAACATTTTGACTCAAAATCGAATGAGTCACTGAATAATTTATATGATAGATTTGTCAAACTTTTGAATGATTTGTCATTGGTTGATAAAGAGTATGATCTTGAAGATACCAACCTAAAATTCCTGTTAGCTCTTCCTGAATGCTGGGATTTGAAGGCAACAACAATAAGAGACAACTACAATCTTGATGAAACAACTCTTGATGAAATCTATGGAATGCTCAAGACTCATGAACTTGAGATGGAACAAAGAAGCAAGAGGAAATGAGGAAAGTCAAGGACAGTTGCTCTCAAGGCTGAAGAGGAATCCCCCAAAGCACCTTCCTCAAAGAAAGATAAGGGTAAAGCTCTTTTCATAAAGTCTGATACTGAGTCATCAAGTTCTGAGAGTGATGATGACTCGGATTCTGAAAGCTTGCCTAAAACTGATGCTGATGAGGAGATGATGAAGCTGTGTGCTCTTATGGTGAAAGGAATCACAAAGATTGCATACAGGAAGTTCAGGAAGGGAAAGAAGTTTTCCAGGAAAGGCATAAGTTCTGATAAGAAGAATTTCAGAAGATCTGAAGGAAGAGGAGGAAAGTCTGACAGAGGAGATTACGCCAATGTTAAATGTTATAATTGTGGTGAGAAAGGCCACATATCTCCTGATTGCAAGAAGACCAAGAGTGACAAAGGCAAAGCTCTTGTCACAAAGCAGAAAAGCTGGACAGACACCTCAGACTCTGAAAATGAGGAGAACTATGCATTGATGGCAAATGCTGATAAATCAAGTTCTGAGAGCAGTTCTGAAGCTGCTGAAACAAAGGTACCTCAGACTACTTATGCTTTTCATACTGATGATATTAATAAGTTGAGAAGATATCTTAAAACCATGTTTGTTAGTTATAGAGATCAAACTTTAACATGTGAAAGATTAACTTCTGAAAATCTTGCTTTTAGGAAAAGAAATGATTTCTTAGAAAAAGAGTTAGTCATGTTCCATCAAACTCAGAAGGATAGAGATGATGCTTTTTATGTTAGGGATGAAGTGCTAAAAATGAATGAATCTCTAAAAACTGAGTTAGAAAAGGAGAGAGAGATTATTAGGACTTGGACTAACTCTGGCAAAACAACTCAAAATTTGCTAAGTAGTGGAAACTGGAAAGAGGGCTTAGGTTATGGAGAAAATAAAAATGAAAAAGGAACTGTAGAAATTAAGCCTGTTGATAAGCAAAAGCCGAAGTTAAAACCTGTTAAGTTTGTAACTGAAAAATCTGAAAATGAGAGATCAGAAGTTAAAAAGGAATTAGCTTCTGACAAACTAAAACAGGAAAAGACAGCTGAAGTTAACATAGGCTTAATGACAAAGAAGCAGCTTAAGCATAAGCTGAAAGATGTTAAGAATGCAAACAAGGTAAAATCACCTAGGAAAAACAGGAATGGAAAGGAAGGTGTGAATAAAAGCAATAACTATAAATCTGTTCCTGATGCTCCTAGGAAAGCATGTCATAACTGTGGAAGTTCTAACCATCTGGCTTCTTTTTGCAGGAAGAATATGAATATTAACTCCTTATCTTCAAAATCAGGAGTTAAGAGTCAGTCTGTTAGATACAAACCACAAAATCCTTGTTTTCATTGTGGTAGTTTATGGCATTCCATTTATACTTGTAAGGAATATCATAGTTTGTACTATGATTATTATCAAATAAAACCTTCTTTAAAGAAAGTTTCTGTTGTTCCTTCTAGTGTAAGTTCTGATTCAAAGTCTGGTAGTATAAGTTATGATAAGAAAACTGTTAACATAAAATCTGATGCTAAATCCGCTGCAAATGTTAACAAACCTAAAAAGGCCAAAGGATCCAAGCAAGTCTGGGTCCTTAAAACTAATAATTAGTGGTCTTTTTGATTGCAGGGCAACAGGAAAAATATTTTAGTTCTGGACAGTGGATGTTCAGGACATATGACTGGAAATAAGGCCCTGCTATCAGACTTTGTGGAGAAAGCTGGCCCAAGTGTTTCTTATGGAGATGGCAACATTGGAAAAACTTTGGGATATGGCAATATCAATCTTGGGAATGTCATCATTAAAGATGTAGCTCTGGTCTCAGGACTTAAACACAGCTTACTGAGTATAAGTCAAATCTGTGACAGAGGTTATCATGTTGATTTCTTTGCAGAACATTGTGAAATAGTTAGTAAATCTAAAGGAAAAGTTGTTCTGAAGGGATTCAGGCGTGGTAACATTTATGAAGCTAAGCTTTCAACAAGTCGTGATGGTTCTGCAATCTGTTTAGTGAGTAGAGCCTCAATTGAAGAAAGCTGGAATTGGCACAAGAAACTCTCTCATTTAAACTTCAACAAGATAAATGAACTGATCAAGAAAGATCTTGTGAGAGGACTGCCAAAATCAGTGTTTGCTCCTGATGGTCTTTGTGACTCATGTCAGAAGGCCAAACAAAGAAAATCTTCATTCAAGAGCAAGACTGAATCATCAATTCTTGAGCCTTATTATCTACTTCATGTTGATCTATTTGGTCCAGTGAATGTCATGTCTATTGCAAAGAAGAAATATGCGTTGGTCATAGTAGATGAGTTCACCAGATACACATGGGTGTATTTCTTGCACACAAAAAGTGAAACTGCATCTATCCTGATTGATCATGTCAAACATCTGGATAAATTGATCAAAGATTCTGTGAAAATTTTGAGGAGTGATAATGGCACTGAATTCAAGAATCTGATAATGGAAGAGTTCTACAAAAATCATGGAATAAAGCAGGAATTTTCTGCTCCTGGAACTCCACAGCAAAATGGAGTTGTTGAAAGGAAGAATAGAACTCTCATTGAAGCTGCACGAACAATGCTTGAAGAAGCAAAGCTTCCAACCTATTTCTGGGCTGAAGCTGTGCAGACTGCTTGTTTTACTCAAAATGCAACACTCATTAACAAGCATGGAAAAACACCATATGAGATGGTGAAGAACAAGAAGCCAAATCTGAAATACTTTCATGTATTTGGATGTAAGTGTTTTGTTCTCAAGACTCATCCTGAACAGCTATCCAAGTTTGATCTAAAAGCTGATGAGGGAATCTTTGTTGGATATCCACTTTCCACAAAAGCCTTCAGAGTCTATAATTTGAGAACAAAAGTGGTCATGGAATCTATCAATGTCTCTTTTGATGACAGGAAGATCACTGGACTTGAAGATTGCATTGATCATGATCAGCTGAGATTTGAAAATGAAGATTCATATTCTGATACCTTAAGTCCTGATACTGCAAACTCTGATGGATTAAACTCTGATGTTATTGAAACTGTGGTGACTACGTCAAAGGAAGATGCACCAATGCAGGGGGAGCATACTCAAGATATTATCACATCTCAAGAAGCATCAGAACATACATCTGGCTCTTCAAGTTCTGATTCGTCAAGTTCTGATAAGCCAAGTACTGACAGTGCTGAAAATCTAAATGCTGAAGGATCCAACTCAGAGAGCATAGTTTCAGGGGGAGCATCAGAAAATGAAAACGAAGACAGCATGAATCATGGGGGAGCATCCAGTTCTAGAGAAAACCTTCCATCTTCAAGGAAGTGGACAAAATCACATACACCTGATTTGATAATTGGAAATCCTGATGCAGGTGTCAGAACTAGAACAGGTACTTCGAATGAATGTCTTTACAATTCTTTTCTCTCTCAGTCTGAGCCAAAGAAAGTGGAAGAAGCTCTTCAAGATGCTGATTGGGTGCAAGCAATGCAGGAAGAGTTGAATGAATTTGAAAGAAACAAAGTCTGGACCTTAATGCCAAGACCTAAGAATAGATCTGTTGTTGGTACAAAATGGGTATTCAGAAACAAAACTGACAGTGATGGCATAATTGTAAGGAACAAGGCAAGGCTGGTTGCAAAAGGATATTCTCAACAGGAGGGAATTGACTATGATGAAACATTTGCGCCAGTTGCTAGGTTAGAAGCCATAAGGATATTCATGGCTTATGCTGCTCACAAAAAGTTTACTGTCTTTCAAATGGATGTGAAAAGTACTTTTCTCAATGGAGAATTGGAGGAGGAAGTATATGTTGAACAACCTCCAGGCTTTGTAGATTCCAAACATTCAGATTATGTCTACAGGCTTGATAAAGCACTTTATGGACTTAAGCAAGCTCCTAGAGCATGGTATGAGACTTTAGCTCAGTTTCTTCTGGAAAGTGGATTCAATAGAGGAACTATTGACAAAACACTATTCTATCTCAACCATGGCAAGGACTTACTTTTGGTCCAGATTTATGTTGATGATATCATCTTTGGGTCTCCAAATGATAAACTTTGCAAAAAGTTTGCCAAACTAATGCAGTCAAGATATCAGATGAGTATGATGGGAGAACTTAGTTATTTTCTGGGTTTTCAAATCAAGCAGAGTGAAGAAGGCACTTTTATTTGTCAATCTAAGTACACCAGAAACTTGCTGAAGAAATTTGGAATGCAAGATTGTTCAAGTGCATCCACTCCCATGGCCACTGCAACAAAACTGGATAAGGATACTGGTAATTCAGTAGATATTACTGATTACAGAGGTATGATTGGCTCACTTCTCTATCTAACTGCTAGTAGACCAGATATCATGTTTGCTACCTGTCTTTGTGCAAGATTTCAAGCAGATCCAAGAGAACCTCACTTAACAGCTGTAAAAAGAATCTTTAAGTATCTTAAAGGAACAGCTGATCTAGGATTATGGTATCCTAGAGAATCAGATTTTAAATTAATAGGTTACTCAGATGCAGATTTTGCAGGTTGCAAAATTGACAGGAAAAGCACAAGTGGAAGCTGCCAATTTCTTGGAGGCAGATTGGTTTCTTGGTATAGCAAGAAACAAAAGTCAATTTCCACATCAACTGCAGAAGCAGAGTATATTGCTGCAGGAAGCTGCTGTGCACAGATTCTTTGGATGAAGAATCAGTTACTGGATTATGGGTTAACATATTTCAAAATCCCTATTTACTGTGATAATCAAAGTGCTATTGCTATGACAGGTAATCCAGTTCAACACTCTATGACAAAGCACATCATCATCAGGTACCATTTCATCAGGGAACATGTGGATGAAGGTACAGTGGAATTGCATTTTGTTCCCACAGATCAACAAGTAGCAGATATCTTCACAAAACCACTGTGTGAAGCTACCTTTACAAGATTGGTAAATGAACTTGGAATGATTTCAGGTTCTTTCTCTAAATCTGCTTAAACTTGTTCTATGTTATCAGACTTTATGATCAGTATTTACAGAATTAATCTCTTTGTGTATTCTGTGCTTAATTGATAAATGTTTTTAAGTACTGACTGTTGTCTGATATATATCTCTTAACTCTAATAAGTGATATATCTGTTTAAGTAATCATTCAATCCTATGAGGATAATTGTGCTAGATACTGACCTACTAGTCTTCAATAAACAAATGATCCCATGAAAGAAGTAATTATTTCTGTGGAAATCTTATGACACAAGCAAATTCTGATACTTGAGCTTAGTTTAGTTTACTTTATTCATCTTATTACTAAGTCCCAAATTAGAATAATGCTACTCATCTGTTTAAGTTCTGATTCTAGTAAAACTGCTGAATGTACTAAGTGCTGATAAACCTCACTTATCAAAAGAAGAAGAAAAAGAATCAAAGAATAATATCATGTACTCCTTTGAGATCTAGAGTAAAAATGTGAATGGGACGAACCAAGTGCATAGCTGGTATTAAGTAAATATGCATTAGAAAAGCAAAATATTTTCTTGGTGACTTTTCACACTCTATGATTACTGGAGAAATACTCTGATAATAGCATAAATTCTGATAAGCAGTCGTAACTCACTTACACTGAGAAGCCACTGTAAAATAGAATTTAAAAAGATGCATAAAATTAGCACAAAAACAGTTGAGGTGGACTCATGCATGAACTCATTTATCAGTAGGTTTCAGGATAATGACAGCTCTTTAGCAAAATTTTAATTATGACTTATTTCTAAGATGTACTGAAGTAAATCAGACTTTACTCTTTATTAGTTATTTAGCTTAATGCACACACAAATCACTCCATATGAATGATGAAATTTTTGTGGTGGTCTATGTTCTTTTAGACAAACAGTCACTGTGTCACCTTGCACAAATTCTGAGGACACGTTCTAGTTATATGTTCTGATGATTAAGTTCTGAAGACTATAACTCAGAACTTGTATAAAAACTTACTAAGATAGATATTCCTTGTTCGAGTTAAGACATTATGTTCTGATGACTGTTAAGTTCTGGTATAGGTCTAAGTTCTGATTTTCAGTCTAACCCTTTACTTGACTTATCTGTGAGTAAAATTTGGTAACAGTCTCAGATTAATTTAGAATATGTTGAAGTGGAAGATTAATAGTCTATGGTTAGGACTAATGGCACTCGTCCTTGAACAGTTCACTCTTGTTACATGTGCACATTCCTTTTCAAATGACTGTTATTCTTTTTCAAGTCTAGGGAGACGAGGTAGACTTAACTCTATCTGTCAGCATTAAATATCTTCGCGTCTCCTGACATTCTCTTGCCTATATAAACAGCCACTTCACATTAGCCTTTCCATCAATTTTTCTCACAATCTTAACTTCATATTCTTTTTCAAAAACATCATGGTCCGATTCAACATGTTTTTGAATTACCAAAATTTTCATATGGAGCTAAGCTGCGCCGACTGGCAGCAGGAGTGGCATGTAATTGCCATTCCTGAAGAGATATGGGGCTCTGTCCCACAGGCGGTGCTGAACCGACTTCTGTTCTTCGAGATGGACTACCAGCTTCATCTTGATCGATTGGAGGAGGAAAGGCGGGAAGCTATCCGTCAGCAAGAGCGAATCATTCGACTCGCTATCTTGTTTGTCGAAGTTAGGAAGAGGAAGATGACTTAATCTCGTCTTCTTCCTGTTCTTCTTCATCCTCAGCTTTGTCAGGCTTCTTAGCTAGGACTAAGGCTGTTGATGTTAGATTTAGAAGCTTAGGACAAGATTGTAAAAGTTTTGATGTAATTTCAATTTCATCAATGTATTATTTTGATATATTAATGGAATTTGTTTTTGTCTTATGATCTTGTCTCTGAGAAATTTTGATACGCATTGATAAATCCTGATAAATATTCTGATGATCGTATAAATTGTGTCTGACTTTAAGTTCTGATAATGTTTTATCAGTACTTACTTAACTGATTGATTTTACTCATTCTCACACACAGTTTTTTTTCAGAATATTGATATTGCAGAGTAAAATATTTGAATTAGTGGGAACAGTTTCAATTTTAAATTAAAACTGATTCACCTTGATTAATGGAATCTAGGTAAGTGGAACGGTTTTTCCTTGAAAAACTGCAAGTGGGTGGTAATTATTCCTTATTTACCGTGCCCATTACTTTTTGCCTTCTCTATGTATAACAGGTGTCAAGGTATTTACCACTACTTTTAAATGCATGTCTGCCATGTGTCCTCAACGGTTACTTTTTGTGTATAAGTAAAAGAGAGCAAAGATTGTCAAATCTTTTATTTACCTTTATATTTTATCTCTCTCTTTACTTTTCAACTCTCTCATCTACTGACGATTTTCTTTTAAGAGGCATTTTCTCAAACACATTACAGGTTACCGATTTCTTTCCAAACATAATGGCACCCAAGGACATTCTCTTTGATGGAGCAAAGTTTGTTCCTAATAACTTCTCTGCGATACTAAACACTACAGAGGCACCCTCTGAACTTCATTTCATTCAGGACTTTCTCACTAGTTCTGATATTGGGTTTGCTCTAACTGAGCCTACATCCATTTCTGGAGTTCAAGTACTGGAGTTTTGGAGGAGTGGAGTATATAACAATGGTGGTGCTCAAGGGTCCCCAAGTATAATATTTTCATCAGGGGAAGATGAGTATGTTGTGACTTTGTCTACAGTTAGACAGGCATTACAGCTACCTGAGGACTGTGTTTATTCTACTGTTGATGACTCAGTTCTTCAAAACATGATGGTTAGTCTGGGATATGAAGGAACATTGACCAAGCTTGGACAGTTGAAGAGATCTTTCATAAGGAGGGAATGGAGTTTCTTCTTTGATTGCATTACCAAAGCTTTCGCCAACAAATGTTCAAATTTTGATACAATTCCCATATTCGGCCAACAAATCGGGTATGCACTTCTAAATCACACTGATTTTGATTATGCACGAGCAGTCTTAGGTTTTATTGGGGATAGGATGACAGAAGATCGCAATACTGTATATTTTGCAAGATTTTGTCAGCTTATTTATAGTTTTTGTTGTAATCCGCCCCAAAATTTTGGTGATCTCATTCCATCTTTCAGAATAGCTAAGAGAGCTTTTACTGATTTATTATCTTCTGATAATAAAAAGGCTGTATTAAGACCCCTCAAACATCAGAACCTGGTTCATCAGCACCTACCACCTCTACTCAGCCACCTCAAACCTCTCAACCATCTCTCAGAACATATCTCAAGTCCTATGTGAAGCCTACATCTTCTAAGTCAAAGAGAACAAAGACTGTTTCTCAAACACCTCAGAAGAAGAGGAGGATTACTTTGAGAGATGAATCAGATTCTGAGGAACAGATTCTTTTTTCAGAACCTGTGGTAAATGAAGCTGAGAAAGCAACTTCTCAGAAGGATTCTGATATTGGGGGTTCTAAGCTTCTCAAAAGGCTTAGACGAATGATAATTCCTGAAACTTCCAAGGACTCTAAATTACCAAGGAAATACAAGAAACAGAGGACAAAAAGGCCAGTTTCAGATGATGAGGAGGAAGCAACTAAGGAAGGGGATCAGGAATCTCTGATCTCACAAGAAAAAGAATTTGATCCAGTTACTTCTTCTCCATCCACTCCATCTCAGGAAACTGTATCTGCCAAGGCTAATTTCCCATCTGTGTCTCTTGGTAATCAAGGCACAAGTGCTGATAATGCTGATCAACACTTAGTTGTGCCTGGAGTAATTTTCTTAGAAGCTCCAACAGCAACAAATCTTTTGCCAACACCTGTTACTGATGTTATTCAAACTCCGGAATTATCTAAGTCACCTTCTCTGCATCTAGACACTGATGATCAGACTTTAGGTGAGCATCAGGATATGGCTGTTGATCAGAACTTAGCATCAGATCAGCAATTAGAGGATGCTGACGCCTCCATTGCTACTCACACTGCTATTATATCAGATGATACTGATTCTATAAGTTCTGATGCTGCACATGCTGGAGATACTGGTGATGCTGCTCCAACTGCAAATACTGATGCAGCAGGTCCTTCAGGACACATTCCTCTTTCTAAGTCTGAACTAGTAAAGAAGTTTGTTACAGAGGAACCACCAGTGCCTTGGAGTGAAACTCCTGCAGGACAGGAGTGGACTAAGGAATGGAACTCAGTCTCATGTATTCCATCTGCGTTACATCTTACTGAGCACTTGACTAAAGCTGATGAAATGTTAAATTTTGATGATTTCAAAACTCAGCTTCGTGTCACTGCATTGAGTACTAAACATCTACAAGGTCTTCATTCAACTACTCATGCAGAAATACACAAGATTCAGGAGAACTTTATCAAACAAGAACAAGTTTGGAAACTTGATAAGAAAAAGTTCTTTCAACCATCTATGGACAGGATTGCTTATATTGAGAAGACTCAAGATCGTCAACAAGCACAGATTGATAAAATTCTGCAAAATCAAGCTTCTCAGCAATCACAACTGACTGAAATCCAATCTTCAGTGGAATTGCTTATCTCTCTTCTACTTCCTGCTGATGCCAAAAAGGGGGAGAAAGTGATTAAGTCCAAATGCAAGGATGACAAGACACTGCAAGGAAAGGATGATGAAAAAGATGACCAAGGAAACTCTGGAATGGGTGGAGGTCATAGTCAAGGTAAAAGATTCTCATCAAGAAATGCTGAAATTGCAAGTCACAGGATAAGTTCTGATACTGGGAAGAGAATAAGTTCTGATACTGGTAAAAGAATAAATTCTGATGAACTTCTAGATCTTGATGAAGAAATGTCAAGACAGTTATTTCTTCAAGAAAATCCAGGAATGGACTTGGAAAGTTTAAAGGAAGAAGAAGCTAGACTTAAATCAAAGAAAGCCACATCTAAATCTGAAGCTTCTGGTAAAAAGTCACTTCCAAAACTGAAAGGTATTGTGATTAAAGAAAAGGCACAAATAAAAGCAACATTTGCTAAATCACAACCAAAGATAGATCCAAGATCCAAGGGTAAAGAAAAGGTTGGTGAACCTGTTAAAGTTTATGTACCTCCTGAAAATGAAGAAATTACTGATGACAAAGATAATCTTGCTCTGACTTCAAGAAAAGTTCTTAAAACAACCTCTGACATGGCTCAAGTTGTTCAGAGTCAAGAAATTGTAAGTTCTGATATTCAAAAGAAGCAAGTAACCTCTGACACAGCTCAAGTTAACTTGATATCAGAAGGAAGATCAAAAACACTCCTACCAGGATTCACTAAAGCAAAACAAACTCAACCTTTGAAGACTACTGCAAGTCGTTTTGAAGCTAGAGTAGTTACTGGAAAGGAAGCAAGAGATAAAACTGGATTGGGAAGTGCTGATGAAAGAAGAGTACACAACACTACCAATGATCCAACTTCCTTGAGTGAACCAGGAATTGGAGCAACTCCTGAAAGATTGAATCAATTGGAATCTGTACAAATGGTTTATCATACCTACTTGAAGGAACACATCTTGTTGTATTTCATGACAGATGGTAGGGTTTATCATATAAGACAAAATGCCATTCCATTGAAGTATTTTGAAGAATTGGAGCATGTATTATTCTTACTTCAAGTGGATGACAGATTGACAGGGACTGCTGCAAACTATTTGAAAGAACAGATTCAGAGACAGAAAAGACTTTATTCTGTTAAGTCTGACAGCATATATGTTCCAAAGTACAGAAATCACAATGGTGATATTGTTGATATGAAGCCTAATACTGCACAGATCAGAACATATCTTGGTATTAAGGGGCTTGAATTTAATCTAGAGTCTGACAAAGCTTATGTCATAAGACTAGATCAGGAGTTGAGAAAAGCAAAGATTAATGATCTCAGAGCTGCAATATTTCAAACTGGTGAAGATACTGCAGAGCTTAAAGATGTCAAACAGAGAATGATTGATGAACTCAGATATGCTGAGAAATGTTTGTTGAAGAATTATCTCAGAACAACTCCTGACATCAGAGAGATCAGAAAATGATGAAGCCAAGTCGAAGATCTACAACTGCTTAAATTCTGATGTGTATACAGACTAAAGTTGTTATCAGAAGTTGAATTGGTAAAAGCTTTAAGGACTGTAAGTTGTAGTTATCTTGTCTAATTCTCATGCATTTGTACTTAATGTTTTTGACATCATCAAATATCTGTTAAACTTGTATATTTTGCTAATTTACAAGTTGGGGGAGATTGTTAGATATATTTGATAATGTCATGGCTAATATGTTTTATGTTTAGATTTCAGATCTTATTTGAACTGGACAAATCAGTACTTAACTGATCAGTACTTATACTGGACGTCAGGACTTAAGGGATATCAGTACTTATGTTATCAGGAGATAAGCATCAGGAGATAGATATCAGAACTTAAGTGCTGAAGGACGATCAGATAAGGACAGTAGCTGATTAAAGTTAAGAAGATCAAGATAAACATAAGAAGAGATATGCATGAAGAAGGAATTCCATAAAGAATGGAATACTTGGAAGAAAAGATATCCGATTGATATATATTAGGAAGCAGAATTATATTCCATATCAATTAGCGATTATCTTGTAACTGTGTAATATATAAACACAGACATAGGGTTTACACTATAAGTGTTATCATTATCGAGAATATTATTTACTGTAACCCTAGCAGCTCTCGTGATATTTTGTTCATCACTGAGAGATAACAGTTCCAGATTGTAACAGAGTTTATTGTTTCAATAAAGTTTGTTTTCTGTTACATAAGTTCTTGAAGTTTGATTTGATTGTAATAAACACTGTATTCACCCCCTCTACAGTGAAAGTGTGACCTAACAGGCTATATGCTGGGGTAGACCTTGATGACACCAACACAAACACAGGGGTTTCATCAGTTTTCACTAAAGACCCTGTGATAGATTCAAATGCACCTTCATGTGCAAATCAACCTTCACAAGTTGTAAGGTTTGAGGGTAGTACTCCTGGGGGGGGGGGGCTATCTAAATCCTCTCCAATTCAATTGGAGGTTCCTCTTGTGGGAACAACTCCCCTCACAATCCTAGCTGAAATTGCTCTCACATTTGAAGCTAGGAGTTCAGTTGCCAATGATCCTGCTATAGGGGAGGCAAGTTTAGCACATTCAAGTGCAAGCTCACTGCAAAATGAGCAAGGGTTTGATGCTAGAGTACATGGCATTAACCTATCCAACTCCCCTCCAATTCAAATGGAGGTTCCCACCACAAGTGAGGAACAACAAACTGTCAAAACCATAGAGCAATCTGTGAGTCAAACTGTGACCTTTGTCACAGGTGGTTCAAACCTATCAGATCAACCTTCTACTTCTCAACCACAACAACCACACATCATATACCAATGGCTACAGGCAGCTAAAACTCAACCTACAACTGTAGATGATCTCCTTGTTGATCAAATTTCTGGTCTAGCCAACATCTCACATCAGCTTCTTACCTCAGATATGAGCAACCAAGATTATCAAGCTATTCTGCTAACCTATAATGAAGAAGTTGAAAAGCAAAAGCATAAAATAGTTAATGAAGTTGAGCAAGATGGAAATGTGGATGTTTAGTTGTCTAAGGACTTTTCTTTGGAGATGGATCAGGTCTTGGCTAGGTTTAGAGATGAATATGTAACCATACTGGGAAGCAATGCCAAGGTCCTGACTCCACAATATGATGCAATCAATGAAGTTTACAAAGCTCAACTCAAAGCTTTTCACCTCTTTGGTAAAGCTCTAGAATTAAAGTTGATTGGTCATGAAGACAAGATCAGGAAGCTGGTGAGAGAGAAGATGGATGAGATTATTCCTTTTCAAGTCAAGATCACTTCAAAATTCCAACATTTTGCTGACCAAATGGCAAGATTTGATCTGACTTCTATGGAAGAAGATGTCAAAAATCTCAGACAATCTTCTTTAACTCTGCATGAGGTGGTTCAACAACATATTGTCAATTCAAATGATAGAAAAATCAAATTGAACCAGCTTCATCAAAGTAGGTATGAGCCTTCTGCATTACTTATGGAAGGAATCAAACAAGCTATACAAGACACCTTTGGTACCTCTCTTCCCTCAAGTTCTCAAAAACCTACTTCTACATCCACAAACCTACAGATTCAAGCTCTCCAACAATAAGTTTCAAATTTGCAGTCTTCCAATGACTCACTCACAGCTCAAGTGCAAACTCTTACATCTCTGCTGCAGATTCAACATGAAGACATCCATACCTTGGTGGACTCCCACAAATATTTACAAATGCAAAATTTTGTGGCTTTGGGAGATATTATGGGAAAGCTTAACATTTTATTGCCTACACTTCCTGAGACTGTGAGGCCAGAAATACCAACTCCCCTACTCATGCCTGTTCCCAAGACTAAGGAGGAGATAGAAGCTAGGATTTAACAATCCAAGGATGCTGTAAAATCAAAGGAATTGACATCAACTACTCAAGCTGGTCAAAGCTCTTCGAAGCTCAATTATCTAAAGATGCTGGAAAGGACATACTTCTAAAAGTTGCAGAAGGACCCTGTCAAGATCAAGAATTCAATGAACTTCTGTCATTTTTAAGGGTGTCTCACCACAACAACTACATTACCTACAAAAGAGCATTGACCAACAACATCAACTCTGTTATAGTGGTGATTGTCAAAGTTGATAACTTTCTGGAGAAGAGGATTGTAGAAAATATGAATGATTGTGGACTAGACTGGTGTCTACAGGTGTCTCTCTCCAATATTCAAAAATTGAAAGCATATGAGCTGGATGTAGTGATTGATAAAGTACATACAGTAATTCCAGAGGACACCTAATTGCTACATGAATGCAATAAGGCTCAGGATATATGATTTTCCTGAAGCCTATCTCTATCCAAGTAAGGGGGTGGCCTACATCTGCCCTCAATCTAAAAGATGCAAACTCTTCACTGTTCCTAAGAATTGTGTAAGAGGAAACATGAGGCCGATAATGACTCTTCAATCTGATCTGAAACACAGAAAGAACAAGAAAATTGAAGATGAAGAGATGATCGGAATTCTTGACAGATACCTTTTGAATGCTGACACCGTGTTGCCAAATTTACAATTCAACTTAAAAGAGGACAAGGATGATGATGAGCAGAAGCAAGATGATCAACCAACTTCTGGCTTGGTACCAAAGAGAAGAAGCAGGATGAGAAAAAGCAAGATGATAAGAAGAGAGGAGAAGAGAGAAGGAGAAAGAAGAAGGAAGACACCTCAGAACCACAAAAATAAACCCTACAAATCCAAATCAATCAAGCTCAATCCTCTGAGCCAATAAACTCAAACACTTTATCATCTCAAACCTCTAAGCCCAAATTTCTATACAAATAAACTGCTAACATGTTATTGAAAATACCAATCACCTCAAGCCAAACATCTCTAAAGAAAATCTCAAACTTACCTGTTGTTAAGCCACCAACCAAAATTTATTACAAATATGTTGGGAGAAAACCATAGAAAATGCAAGTTACTGAGAGGGCCATCTGGAACTGTTTCAATCAAAGTGATTTTCTACCTCTAAACTGGTGCACCTCGAATGAAGACTCCTTTCAACAATTAGCTGAAGAAATGGTCAGAGTTTGGGTTGTAACATTAGGGGAAGTAAGAATCTACTATCAGGATGAAACCTTCACATTTCTTGGCAGTAAATTAATGGACACATTTTCCCCCACAGAGATCAAAAGGGTGATAAGCTTATTGAAGGACAAGGATACTACAACCAAGTCATGAAGATATGTTCTGGCTGAATGGTTGGTAGAAAGGGAAGAAAGAAGAGTAAGAGAAAAGGCTGAAAGTGAGGAGAGGAAAAGAAATTATATTGAGGAGATAAAAATGTATATACAAAGATCTGAGGAACTCAAGGCAAACGGGATGAGCAGAATTACCAAGGATGGACAATTTCTAAACATCAAAGCTGGCAGATTCTCAAGAATTAGGGTTGGTTTCTTGAATAGTTATCCATTAGCAGATAAACTCAAATTTGTAGAAGCTCTAAGAGGAACACCAATCATAGAGGAACTGGAAGTGTTTGTAGAGTTAAAGGACCTCATTAGAAAAGAAACGAGAGATGAGAAATTTAATTAATGAATGTATTTGTTAAACTCAAGAAATCCTTATGTATAAATGATGTATTTCTGTCAATTGTTATGTAATGATGTAACGACTGGGAATTTCGCGACATAATTAAGTGAATAAAGTATGATTTTATGATGTAATTATAAATTATGTGATTTAATAAAGGTATTAAATGATTATGTTAATTGTCCTTATTGTATATTAGTAACTGGGAGCGTAGAAAGATGCGTTCCAATTTAAAGAGTCAGCTTAGGAGTTAAGCTGTGTTATCGGGCCGTCAGGAAGAACGAAACATGTCTTAAAAAAGGATTAAATTATTTAAATGTGGACTATGTGCTATTGTGTGAAATTGAATGTTTAAGTGAGTATCATGTTCTAGTGTCGTGTTGGTTGGTAAAGATAATTGTGAAGCGTAATTGAAACGCTTAGCGTCGGACCGTCAAGCAGAACGCAACATGTTATGTAAAAAGCGGAATAATAATAAAAAGGGAAACTTCATAATCAGACATGAGTTGTGATGTGTAAATATATGTGTTTGCTTGTCTGTATGCATGATTACGTGATTCCTTGATTTTTAAAAGGATTTAAGGGATTTATTTGAACTTAAATAAGGTTTATTGAAATTTTATACATTTTTATAAAATTATTCGAGTAAGGTCAAGGTGTGAAACTTGTTTTGTTATCTTCAAAATAGTCCTAGGGACTTTCTAAAAATGATAGACGGATTTATTTTGTGATCGTTGCATTTTAAAATAATTTTATGGAGTTAAAACGTTATTTTCAGCATAATCTTGTAAAATCCGTATCTAATCAACCGTTCGCTCAAAAATCATTCTAAAGATATGGCCGAAAAGATAACTTCGAGATCTATGCTCTAAAATTATTATTCGTTCCATTCTTATCTTTTTTGAGAGAGCTATTTCTTGATTAAATTCATTTTTAGATTGAAAATAAGAGAAAAGAGAAAAGAAAATTAAAATTATGGTATAATGACCATACTACCCTTGCAAAATTAATATATATACTCCTTCCCCTCCCTTTTTTCTTTTCCTTCACCCGACCTCACTCTCTCTCATCTCTCACATTCTCTCATCTCTCTCTTTCTCTCTCAAACTCTCTCTCTCTCTCTCTCTCTCTCTCTCTCTCTCTCTCTCTCTCTCTCTCTCTCTCTCTCTCTCTCTCTCTCTCTCTCTCTCTCTCTCTCTCTCTCTTCTTTTCTTTCGGTATAACCCCCTTCTCTCATTGATTTCTATGGAATCATTCATGAAACTTCATGCGCATCCTAGATATATACTTTAAATCATTTGCATATGTGTATTTGTACTTGCATGCGAGTGTGTGTGTATTTGGGCTCGGTATTAAGCCGAGAGCCGAGTTAGTGCTTCCTTTTGAATGTTTGATTTGAGATTGTGTAATTTCTGTGATGATTATGCATTGGATGTGTGTGCTGTTGTGTTTTTGGATTGAAATCGAAGGTCTTAATGTTAGAAACCCCCGAATGGGGGCACCACCGTGAAGCCACCGCCACCGATGATGAACTCCGGTGAACCGGTGGTGAGTCATGATGTGTAAACTGAACTCTAGAATGCATAAACTTGATTTTCTGTAGTTGCATGTGGTGTTTTGTTTAAAACTAAATGGGTTTTTGATTCTAAAAGAAATTAAGTTGATTTTTGTTGATTAAAATGATTGTGGATAGTTTTTTTTAGAAAGTATGGAGTAGTTAGATTAATTGATAGTTTGAAGAATCGAATTGATGCATGCATGTTATGATTTAGGTGAAATTCGAATGTTTAGATTTGTGTTAATAAATTTAGTTGGTTTAATTGATAAAATGACTTGTGAATGATGTATTATAGAAATTTTTAGATGATTTTGGGATAGATTGAAGTGTGAAGTTGATTTGAATTATGCATGTTGATCTATGTGGTTAGGGCTGAATGATTGCCTTGTGTCGAGAAAGAAATTAATCAAATAAACTTGTGTGATTTGAAATTGGTGCTGATTGGTCGATAATTGTCAAAATTAAGATGATAGTTAAGCTTGTATGTGGATTTATAGTCATGCATGTAAAGATAAGTGAATGCATGTGTAATTTTTAGAAGTTATAATTGATATGATAACTCAAGTATAGAGTTTGAAATATAAGGACTGAATGTTATATGTCGAATTTGTATCGTAATGCGTGATTCGAAGATTATTTGGTGAAAGTATACGAGTTATGGTATAAGCGTGTTGTGTGATTATAATTGAGTATATATATACATACTCTTAGGGTATTGCGATTAAGGGAATTGTTAAGCATTCTAGGAACGTCGAGTGGGAATCTAATTAAGGTTTTGATTTTTGGATTGTAGATTCGGAGCGTGAGGGCATTCAGGCTAGGAAAGTGAAAAGTGTACTAGTTGGCAATAGTTCAACCTTTGTGAAACATGAAAGCGAATTCAGGCAAGTAACTCTACTTACTTGTGTAAATTGTTATAGAGAGGATATTGTTCATACCATGAAGAGTATTGAACTTTTATAGTGATGTGCCCCTGTTATTGATTCTTGAGATACCCTGTCATTGTCCATGTGAACTTGTTATTGATAAGATTATTGTTCAAACCCTTTGGTAACCTTTTCTTATCCTGATCACCTATTAATACCTTGAATTCTTATCAACCCTATAAGAACCTTTGCGAATCCTTTGTGTAATAATCCTTCATTTCTTTATAATCTTATTCATGATGATCCTTAAAACTGCTATGATTCCCTAACTTATGTACCTTGTGATCATTTGATCAAGATCCCTAGAATTGAACTTTGCTTATCCTTGATTCATTTCCCTATCTTTGAATTCTTGAAATTTAACTTAAGAATGAGTTTCGACTCGGAAGAGTCTGAATGATTTCATATTCTCGGTAATGATAAAATGAATTTAGTAAAACCTTTCTTTTCCAACACAATGTTTTCCAAATGAATTCCTGATGGATTGGATTGAGACGTAAGAGACTTGTGGGACTAGTCCAGTCATATAAGAGGCTAGCGGGGCTAGTCCGATTTGAGGCTGAAATTATGCCATAGGTACCTTAAAGACCAGATGGAGGTCGGTACGGGCTGATCACCCGTATTATTATAAATTGAAAAGTTAAAGTAGTCCAATCAAGGGCTCCATAACTATTTAAAGAGGAATTGAATTCCTTATTCAGTAATTGATTCTTTGAAAATGAAATGGCTTATACTGTTTTGAAAAGAGATGATTGTGATATTGATTAGCTTACAGCTTGTGTAACGCCCTCCAGACCCGGGGTATAAGTCTGGGGGTTACTAGCTAATCACCAAACCTGTAAAATCTGATTAACAAATAATAAAGAAATAAAACTAAACCCCTTTAATAATAACCAGGATCTTTTTAAGTTGAAGTATGAAAACAAGAACCACTAACTACTTTATTACAAACCAAATTTAAAATCTCACAAACTCTCTTTATTACAAACCATTGTCTAATTCATTTTAAACAAAGTTCAGCTTTTATTCAAACACACACACACACACACTATCTATCAACACTCCACCTGCTCAGGCAACTCAAAGTTTTCTTCCGGGATTGGGATCAACACCTTGGGTATGAGAGGATCTGGAGACTTGAACCGCTTCTTTACCACTCAAGTCCTGATGGGTTTCATATTCCTTCTTAACTAAAAACAATAAGGTGAATAACAACAAAAAGGGTGAGCCAAAAATTGCTCAACAAGTCCATAAAATATAAACAGTGTTAAGGCAATATAAATGAATCCGTAACCCGGGTATATCTGCAAAGATATAACCCTACGAGAATAGAATGAAGGTCATTACTGGCGAATACAAATGAACTAAACTGGACTCAAGTTCGCAGCTATACCCTGCTGATCAACCAGGATACAGTGCAGATCTATATATCACTGTATAGATCCCGTCGACACCCAGGCACTACGGCCCATCTCAAGGATCCGGTTATGTCCCGGTCCTTAGGATTAAGTAAACTTAATCCCCAAAGTAGTATTATCCAGTCCCTGGAATAGCAACCGGAACAATCAGTATGCTTTGATATATTCTAATCACTAGAATATATCAATAATTATGAATAATAATTAGAATATGAACAATGAATTCAAATGAAGAGAATAATTCAAGAATCGAACTGAAATATGAACAAGAGAATTAAAAGAGTACAAGTTTGATAAGAATTTGAAATGAATATCACTATTCTGAAAGTAGAATAGGGGAGAAACTTGCCTTATGCGTGACTCACTGCAATTAAATCACTTTTCGTCTATCACCTACTCGACCTGCCTTGCTAGTTTAGCTTATGTTAGCAAAATAGACCGGTTAAGCCATTTTTTACTTCAATTGTATCTTGAATGGATTTCATTTCGTTCCTATTATCTACCCATATGCTTATGACTGACTCGTATATTGCATATAAACAAGTAAGGCTCGATTAACCACATAATACACATAGGCACATAAGCACATAATCATTTTTTATAGTTAAAATAATTTTTAGAATCAAAATCGACTCGCTGATTGCTCCACTGATCACCTTCTGCCTCATTTCCCATTTTTTCGGAATTTTTCGGACTCGTCTCGGCACGCATTTCGACTGATAATCAAGCAGTTGATAAAGTCAGCAAATTTCTAAAATAAATTAGGTCTTCATATTATTTTTAATGAAAAGAATTTATTTTTCTGAGTCAAATGGCTTTCATTTCGCTCAAATCGGACTAACGGTCTAATTAATATCAATCAAACACTGATAATTAAATTTATTATTCAATATAAATAATTATTACAAATTTTTAAATCCTAAAATAATTATTTAAGAAAATTCAAAGTCAAAAATAATTTTTATATAATTTTTGGAGTTAAAATGAATATTTTATAATTTATTGAAAGTTATTTGATTAATTATCGAAATAATTAATCATTTTTAAATATTTTATAAATAAATAACTAAAAGATAATTAATAAGTAATTATTTAGTAATTTAAAATAATTAATTCCTAATTATTAGGATTAATCACAATTTATTACAAATATTTACAACTTGTCATTATTTATTTGATTAGATCGATTATTTACAAATAATTAATCGATACAATCAGCTGATACGATAACTATTGAATAAATAAACTATTATTCGAATCAGAATTCAATTCACCAATCAATTACTCGTATTTTCACGAGTTACTCGCCCTTCTCGTATGATTACTGACATATTACGGTTTTTATTATAATTTATACGATTTAAATCAACTATCTGTATTTAATTATTCATTACGAATAATCATTACGATATTTTACGAATAATTAACTATCGTCCGAATAATAATAATAATTGAACTTATCGTTCAATTATCCGTATAATTACGAGTCAATCTTTTTATTCTCTAATTATCGAATCTTTTCTCATAATATTTGGTAAATGTTAATCTGTAATTATCAATTATTACTTAACTATTAAATAATAAATAAATAGATAAACGATTAAATAAATAATTAAATACTTAATTAAATCACTAAATTCGAATTTATAACTTAAGAAAATAATTTAGGAATTATCAATACTATTTTACATAATTTAAAACTAATTTTTAATTGATTTTCAGAATTAATAAAAACTAATTTTGATTTTTATAAAATATAAATAATTAATTAAAATTCAGAATCATAAACAGAAAAACAGATTAGGGAACTTCAGGATCAAAATCGGGTCATCCATCCGGGTTAACGGGTCGGTAATCGGGTTAGTATGAACACGGGTCAACCCGCCGGTTTCTGCAACCACTCTGGCCACCGGCCATATTTTCCGACGAGCGTGTTCTGAGCTTCCAGATGATCGTTTGCCCGAGTTCTTGGTCCCATTCGATTCCTCCGTGCTGCAGCCATCTCACCACGGTGTCGAAATCCCCTGACCACCGCCTCACCGCCATCTCCGGCCAAAAACGAAGCTTCTCCGGTGGTTTAAATCGGAAAAACGGGTCTTGCTTAAACGGAAACCAAATTCGATGATTCGGGTGTCAAATCAAAGCTTAAACTATTTACAATCAATCCCCAACCATCACAACAATCACAGATCAATCAAAAATTCAGAAAATTAAAAACAAAATCGTCAAAATTTCAAGACTTCGTTCTTAGTCTCCCAGGGGTTATATAATCAAAATAAGTATACGAAATCATTCCTAAACTCGAGATAAAGCTATTTGGATCAACCAAAACATCAAACGATTCTTAATTTAAAAACCCCTAAATCGAACATGTACCCTAAAAATCGAACTACAATATCTAGCTATCGTCAGTATAATTAACTATCAGAAATCAAACATACATCATCAAATAAAGCTATTTACGACATCAATTTCAGCAAATAACCCCAGAAATCAAAACGCCTAATTCGACTATAAATCCTAAAAATACGAATTAAAAATCAAAGCAATAAAACACAAAATTGATGACAGATTTATAAAGTAGAGATCAAGAGCTTTCGATTGAGTACTCACACGTCTGATTTGGAAGTCGGAATCACAATCAAATCGCTACTTGAATCTTAAGAACACCAAACCCTAATTTCTGAATTTGGGAATAATTTGCAGAATTTCAGATTTTTAATGAATTAATTAATAATAATTAGGGTATTTATAGTGTAAAAAATAATACTCCTAAATAAAATTAAGGGGCTAATTATACATCTAATAAAAATATTTGGCCCTAATTTTTATAATTTTTGGGTATTAAAATTTAATTTATAAATATTTTATATATAAAATATATATGTCAAAATTTCCCAAAAACTGTGAATAATGCAAAAATATAAAGAAATGGTATAAATAAAAGTCCTATATTTATAAAAATAAAAATATGATTTTTGTGGGGTTTTTAACACCCAAAGGGGCCCGGAAAAGTCATTTTTCGCAAAACGAGAAAATTTATAAAATATCTAGATGTTCAGAATAATGCGATGGTAAGAGTTGTTTGATGAAAAATAAGATCCATTATTTTATTTGAAATACTAGCTTTAAAATCATGGTTTGGGTCGTAAAACGTTTGAAATGAAAATGATGAATGTAAAATAAAATATCCGAGGAATATCTTAAAAATACAGAAATGACACGGAATACACGTAACACGTAACAATTTAGGGTTTAACAGATAATCACACATAAATGATATATTAATACACATAATATATTATAAATATGATATAATACAACGTAAATTTCCCAGTCGTTACATCCTTTCCCCCTTAATAGGATCCTGTCCTCATAATCTTCTACGAAAACAAATGAGGGTATTTCTCTAACATTTCACTTTCAAGTTCCCAGGTTAATTCTTCAATCATAGAATTTCTCCACAACACCCGCACTAAATACACATACTTATTTCTCAATACCTTCTCTCGCCGATCTAAAATTCTTACCGGCTGTTCTACAAAAGACAAATCAGGTTGGATATCTATCAGTTCATACTCTATTATATGCTTAGAATCAGGATTATATCGCTTAAGCATCGAAACGTGAAACACATTGTGAATATGTTGCATATGAGGCGGTAAAGCTAATTCGTACGCAACTTTTCCCACTTTCTTCAAAATTTCAAACGGTCCGACGTATCGTTGCTTCAATTTACCCTTATTGCCAAATCTGGTCAATCCTTTCCATGGCGATATTTTGAGTAATACATGTTCTCCTTCCTTGTAGTTCCTATCCTTCCTTGCTTGATCTGCATATTTGCGTTGCCTGTTTTGTGCTGCATCGAGTCGTTTCTGAATGAGTTCAATCTTTTCTTTAGTTTGTTGAATTAATTCTGGACCCAAAATCTTTCGCTCCAACTTCATCCCAATGTACTGGTGATCTGCATTTTCTCCAGTATAATGCTTCTTACGGTTGCATTCCAATGCTTGCGTGATAGCTGTTATTACAAGAAAATTCCACCAAAGGTAAATGCTTATCACAACTGCCTTCGAAATTAATCGCACAAACTCGTAGCATGTCTTCAATTGTTTGAATAGTTCTTTCACTTTGCCCATCGGTTTGCGGATGATAAGCGGTACTCATGTTTAATTTAGTTCCAAGACATTCTTGAAATTGTTTCCAAAATCTTGAGTTGAAACGAGGATCTCGATCAGACACGATAGATATTGGAACTCCATATCGCATCACAATTTCCTTGAGATACAAGTGCACTAGCTTGTCGAGCAAAAATCTTTCGTTAATCGGTAGAAAATATGCCGACTTCGTGAGTCTATCAATGATTACCCATATCACATCATGATTTGCCCTAGTCCTCGGTAGTCTTACTACAAAATCCATCGCTAGATGTTCCCATTTCCATTCTGGAATGTCTAACGGTTATAATAATCCGCTCGGACGTTGATGTTCCGCTTTAACTCGCTGGCATGTGTAGCATTTACTCACCCATTCTGCTATTTCCTTCTTCATATTCGGCCACAAAAAGTTTTCCTTCAGATCACGATACATTTTTGTGCTTCCTAGATGAATGGAATACTTCGAACTGTGCGCATGTCGCAATATTTCTTCTTTTAATTCTGTCATGTTAGGAATCCAGATTCTCGATGCAAAGCATAAAATTCCTTCATTATCCTTCTGAGTTGTGATCCCTTCTCTCGTTAAGTCGTCATCTTGACCCATCACTTCTTCTTGACAGCGGTGAATCTTTTCTAGCAACTCCGGTTGGAAAGTCATAGCGTAGATAGCTTCTACAGATTCATTGGGAATACGAATCTCGATTTCCAATTTGTCGAATTCCTTGGCTAATTCTTCGCATGAAGTTAACCGATTCAATCTTTCTTTCCTGCTTAGCGCATCTGCTACAACATTTGCTTTTCCTGGATGATAACTGATTGTGACATCGTAATCTTTAATCAATTCCAGCCATCGACGTTGACGCATATTCAGTTCCTTTTGCGTAAAGATATACTTCAGACTTTTATGATCTGTATAGATTTCGCACTTTTCACTGTAGAGATAATGTCTCCAAAGCTTCAATGCAAATACGATCGCTGCCAATTCTAGGTCATGCGTAGGATATTTCTGCTCATGAGGTTTAAGTTGTCTCGAAGCATATGCAATGACGTTACCGTGCTGCATCAATACACATCCTAACCCGTGATACGAAGCGTCGCTGTAAATGACAAAATTCCCATGCTCGTCTGGTAATACAAGTACCGGTGCGGTTACTAACCGATTCTTCAGCTCTTGAAACCTTTCTTCACATTTATCATTCCATATAAACTTTTCACTTTTTCGAGTTAACTTGGTCAACGGCGTTGCTATTTTCGCAAAATCTTAACAAATCTTCTATAATATCCTGCCAATCCCAAGAAACTTTGAACTTCTGTCGGTGACTTTAGTCTTTCCCAATTTAGCACAGCTTTAATTTTCGCTGGATCGACTTGGATGCCTTATCTACTGATGATGTGCCCTAGAAATTGTACTTCCTTTAACCAGAATTCACATTTTGAGAATTTCGCGTATAGTTGCTCTTTCCTCAGAATATCCAAAGCTATCCTCAAGTGCTCTGCATGCTCTTCTTCCGTCCTCAAGTAAATCAAGATATCATCAATAAATACAATCACAAATTTGTCAAAATATTTCTTGAATACCCGATTCATCAGATCCATGAATGTTGTTGGCGCGTTTGTCAAACCGAATGCCATTACCAAAAACTCGTAATGCCTATATCTCATACAAAATGCAGTCTTTGGAATATCTTCAGCTTTAATCTTCAATTGATGATAGCCTGATCACAAATCTATTTTCGAAAACCATGCAGCTCCTTTTAGCTGATCGAACAAATCATCAATTCTCGGTAAAGGATACTTGTTCTTGATGGTGAGCTTATTCAATTCCCGATAGTCGATGCATAATCGCATGCTGTCATCCTTCTTCTTCACGAATAACACCGGTGCACCCCTTGGGGATACACTGAGTCGTATGATGCCTCGTCTAGAAGATCTTGCAATTGCGTTGACAATTCTTTTATCTCGACTAGAGCCATTCGATATGGAGCTTTCGAAACTGGTTCTGTACCTGGTGCTAGATCAATCGTGAACTCAATTTCTCGATCTGGTGGTAACCCTGGAAGCTCGTCTGGAAAGACGTCTGGAAATTCACACACAACTGGAATGTCTTCTATTCTAGGACTTCCTTTTTCAGTATCTAACACGTAAGCTATGTACACCTCACATCCTTGTCGAAGCAACCGTTTGGTCTGCATTACTGTGATAAATTTCTTCCGCTGTTTTTCGCCCTTGAATATCACCGTTACATTTTCCGCAGTTCGCAATTTGACATTCTTATTCGCGCAATCTATCTGAGCATTATGACATGCTAACCAGTCCATTCCCAAAATGATATCGAACTCTCCTAGCTTAAAAGGAATTAAGTCTACAGAAAAATGATGTCCAGCTATCTCTATATCACACGCAGGACACACTCGATCCACTGGAACTTGGTCGTGATTCGCTAATTTTATAATTAACGTCTCGACCAACCATTCGATTTCGTAATGTAATTTATCAAGAAATTCTTCAGAAATAAATGAATGGGAAGCTCCGGAATCAATTAATACTTTTGAATCTATGGAGTTCACCAAAAGCGTACATGCGATCACACTTGGACTCTGCACTGCTTCTTTCATTGTCATGTTGAAAGTCCTTGCCCTGGGTTGATTAGGCGCGGTGGCGGAGGTAATGCCAATACTTTCGGAATACTGGCTGCCATTGCTGGTCCTTTACAATTTCTAGCGATATGCCCTTTCTTTCCGTATTGGTAGCAAGTGATTTCTGCTGTCTTTCCCGTTGGACATTGTTAGAATAGTGCCCTTTCTGCTTGTATTTGAAACATGTCACATCTGCTTTAATACATACGCCGGTATGCTTGCGTCCACAAGTTTTGCAATACGGCACTGGAACTTTAACAATTCCCTGCTGTTTGGGGGCTTGGAAATGATTACCTGCTTTCCGGGTACCTTGTCCTATCCTTTTGAAATTCAAATTTATTCGGGCTTGAAATCCCGGCTTCCTGCTGGAGCGGTCTTCGAAACTTCCCTGTCCTCTATCTCGTTGAGATCTTTCACTTTCTCCTTCGATGATCAAGGCTTTCTGAACCACGGCAGTATACGTTGTCAATTCAAAAACTGCAACCTGTCCACGAATCCACGGTTGTAATCCCTCTTGAAACCTCTGAACTCGTTTCTCTTCAGTGTCCACCTGTTCTGGGATGAACCTAGCCAACTCATTAAATTTGACTTCATACTCTGTTACAGACATACTCCCCTGCTTCAGTTCCAAAAACTTTATCTGCATCTGATTCCTTACGTAATGAGGAAAATGTTTCTCTAAAAACAACTCTTTAAACTTATCCCAAGCAATAACATCTTCACCCTCTAAAGCCTTTTTAGATTTCCACCAATAATTTGCCTCTCCTTTCAACAAGTAACTAGCAAAATCAGTCTTCTGGTCCTCATCTATCTTCACTAGTGCAAACGCTTCCTCTATTTCTTTTAACCAGGTGGTGGCTTTAATAGGATCAGTAGACCCGTCAAATTCTGGAGGTTTAACTGACTGAAACTGCTTAAAAGTAACAACAGGTAATGCTGGTGGTAATTGAGGTTCAGGACGAGGTGGCTGTTGTAACATTTATTGTTGGATTTGCTGTTGTTGATGCTGCATCTGCTGCTGCATCATTACCATCTATTGTTGCATCAGATGGAATATTTGGTTCATGGTCTCATTAGTCTGACCTTCGGAATTGCTGTTAGAGGTCTCAGTCCTAGTCTTTCTTTTTGGTGCCATCTTCTTCTGATAATAAAACAAGTGATATTTCTTTAACAGTTTAATAAACAATTGACAATAGGTAAGAAGACAATTTATCCTGTATTAACAACATGCTTTAAATAAAGAAAATAGTTACTGAATATAAAAACTGGAAATGTAAACAATTAAATAAAATGGTTGTTCTTTTCTCTCTCTTTTTTCAACAGAAATTATAATATGAAAAACTTTAAAACAATAAAGTGAAAGTAAATGCTGTAAAACTGTAAAGACTGAAATTTAGATAAAAGAAATTTGAAAAGTTCAGTTTATATATATGTGACACCAGCCTCAGGTGTAAATGCTTGATACAAAAAGTCTCGTGCTACTGGTAATCACTACGGCTACAGTCATACTACCGCTACAGGTCAAACTACTACAGGTTAAACTACTAGTACATACGTATACACTACTCACTAGGTTATACTATGCTGCCTATATATACATCTGTACTCTGAAGTCACTGTCTCAAAACCGTCACTGGCTCAAAACCCAGGCGGAATACGCCTATGCTCATCCCTAAGTGCCTGAACCAAAGTCTGTGCCAAGCGAAATATCCTGTAGAACTCTGCGAAAGAAGGTGGTCCCTCATGGGTCAAATCATCAAGCTCCCAAGTGGCACTCATCAAAACTGACTGCAATCGCTGTCTCATATAATAATCTGGCTGTAGGGCCGCTAATGGTCCTCTGTCCCTCAGGTCAAACAGATGCATGATCTCTCGACACTATGCTCGCCAATACTCCACATCATCCCTCATAACCCTGTACTCATGGTATGGTACCATATGCGGCTGAGCAACCTGACCTACTGACTCCTGTGAAGGAACCCTCGGTATACCTGCACCCTGCTGTGGTAATCCTAGATGTAGATCCACATCATGGTCTCCAATCCCCTCGACTGGAATCATCTGAAACACATCCGGCTCTGGGGCATGCACTGGTATAGGAGGTAACAATGAGGGTGGTGGTAACTCCTGCTCAATCCCCGGTATAAACTGATGCTCAACTGGTAAAGGAACCATCGGCTCAAAGAACTCAAATGGATCAAACTTCTCTATGGGGTCATGAACTATCCCCTGTACTGGTGGTACCGGCTCCTGTGGAAATGGTGATGGAGGTGGTAGAGGAGGAAACATATACTCGGATACTGAAGGTATAACTGGTGCTGCTGGCCCGGTGACTGTCCTCTCAGAAGATGCAGAATAACCAGAAGATGCCATCTGATAATATACCAAAGAAAAGAAAAGGTCACTAAATAGTCCTACGATTTATACTCCCTAATCTAATCTGACCTAAATCCAAACATTAATCTCTCTATTTACTATTCCTATTCTATGTGATCTCCCTATCTTATCCTAATCCTAATGTTCTTATTTTCAGGGACCAAACCTACAGCTCTGATGTCAAACCTGTAACGCCCTCCAGACCCGGGGTATAAGTCTGGGGGTTACTAGCTAATCACCAAACCTGTAAAATCTGATTAACAACTAATAAAGAAATAAAACTAAACCCCTTTAATAATAACCAGGATCTTTTTAGGTTGAAGTATGAAAACAAGAACCACTAACTACTTTATTACAAACCAAATTTAAAATCTCACAAACTCTCTTTATTACAAACCATTGTCTAATTCATTTTAAACTAAGTTCAGCTTTTATTCAAACACACACACACTATCTATCAACACTCCACCTGCTCAGGCAACTCAAAGATTTCTTCCTGGATTGGGATCAACACCTTGGGTGTGAGAGGATCCCAAGGCTTGACCCGCTTCTTTACCACTCGAGTCCTGATGGGTTTCATATTCCTTCTTAACTGAAAACAATAAGGTGAATAACAACAAAAAGGGTGAGCCAAAAATTGCTCAACAAGTCCACAAAATATAAACAGTGTTAAGGCAATATAAATGAATCCGTAACCCGGGTATATCTGCAAAGATATAACCCTACGAGAATAGAAAGAAGGCCATTACTGGCGAATATAAATGAACTAAACTGGACTCAAGTTCGCAGCTATACCCTGCTGATCAGCCAGTATACAGTGCAGATCTATATCTCACTGTATAGATCCCGTCGGGCACCCAGGAACTACGACCCATCTCAAGGATCCGGTTATGTCCCGGTCCTTAGGATTAAGTAAACTTAATCCCCAAAGTAGTATTATCCAGTCCCTGGAATAACAACCGGAACAATCGGTATGCTTTGATATATTCTAATCACCAGAATATATCAATAATTGTGAATAACAATTAGAATATGAACAATGAATTCAAATGAAGAGAATAATTCGAGAATTGAACTGAAATATGAACAAGAGAATTAAAAGAGTACAAGCGTGATAAGAATTTGAAATGAATATCACTATTCTGAAAGTAGAATAAGGGAGAAACTTGCCTTCTGCGCGACTCACTGCAATTAAATCACTTTTCGTCTATCACCTACTCGACCTGCCTTGCTGGTTTAGCTTCTGTTAGCAAAATAGACCGGTTAAGCCATTTTGTACTTCAATTGTATCTTGAATGGATTTCATTTCGTTCCTATTATCTACCCATACGCTTATGACTGACTCGTATATTGCATATAAACAAGTAAGACTCGATTAACCACATAATACACATAGGCACATAAGCACATAATCATTTTTATAGTTAAAATAATTTTTAGAATCAAAATCGACTCGCTGATTGCTTCACTGATCACCTTCTGCCTCATTTCCCATTTTTTCGGAATTTTTCGGACTCGTCTCGACACGCATTTCGATTGATAATCAAGCAGTTGATAAAGTCAGCAAATTTCTAGAAGAAATTAGGTCTTCATATTATTTTTAATGAAAAGGATTTATTTTTCTGAGTCAAATGGCTTTCGTTTCGCTCAAATCGGATTAACGGTCTAATTAATATCAATTAAACACTAATAATTCAATTTATTATTCAATATAAATAATTATTACAAATTTTTAAATCCTAAAATAATTATTTAAGTAAATTCAAAGTCAAAAAAAAATTTTCTATAATTTTTGGAGTTAAAAAGAATATGTTATGATTTATTGAAAGTTATTTGATTAATTACCGAAATAATTAATCATTTTTAAATATTTTATAAATAAATAACTAATAGATAATTAATAAGTAATTATTCAGTAAGATAAAATAATTAATTCCTAATTATTAGGATTAATCACAATTTATTACAAATATTTACAACTTGTCATTATTTATTTGATTAGATCGATTATTTACAAATAATTAATCGATACAATCAGCTGATACGATAACTATTGAATAAATAAACTATTATTCGAATCAGAATTCAATTCACCAATCAATTACTCGTATTTCCACGAGTTACTCACCCTTCTCGTATGATTACTGACATATTACGGTTTTTATTACAATTTATACGATTTAAATCAACTATCTATATTTAATTATTCGTTACGAATAATCATTACGATATTTTACGAATAATTATCTATCGTCCGAATAATAATAATAATTGAATTTATCGTTCAATTATCTGTATAATTATGAGTCAATCTTTTTATTCTCTAATTATCGAATCTTTTCTCGTAATATTTGGTAAATGTTAATCTGTAATTATCAATTATTACTTAACTATTAAATAATAAATAAATAGATAAACGATTAAATAAATAAATACTTAATTAAATCACTAAATTCGAATTTATAACTTAAGAAAACAATTTAGGAATTATTAATACTATTTTACAGAATTTAAAACTAATTTTTAATTGATTTTCAGAATTAATAAAAACTAATTTTGATTTTTATAGAATATAAATAATTAATTAAAATTCAGAAACATAAACAGAAAAACAGATTAGGAAACTTTAGGATCAAAACCGGGTCATCCTTCCGGGTTAACGGGTCGGTAATCGGGTTAGTATGAACACGGGTCAACCCGCCGGTTTCTGCAACCACTCCGGCCACCGGCCATTTTTTCCGACAAGCGTGTTCTGAGCTTCCAGATGATCGTTTGCCCGAGTTCTTGGTCCCATTCGATTCCTCCGTGCTGCAGCCATCTCACCACGGTGTCGAAATCCCCTCACCACCGCCTCACCGCCATCTCCGGCCAAAAACGAAGCTTCTCCGGTGGTTTAAATCGGAAAAACGGGTCTTGCTTAAACGGAAACCAAATTCGATGATTCGGGTGTCAAATCAAAGCTTAAACTATTTACAATCAATCCCCAACCATCACAACAATCACAGATCAATCGAGAATTCAGAAAATTAAAAACAAAATCGTCAAAATTTCAAGACTTCGTTCTTAGTCTCCCAGGGGTTATATAATCAAAATAAGTATACGAAATCATTCCTAAACTCGAGATAAAGCTATCTGGATCAACCAAAACATCAAACGATTCTTAATTTAAAAACCCCTAAATCGAACATGAACCCTAAAAATCGAACTACAATATCTAGCTATCGTTCAGAAATCAAACATACATCATCAAATAAAGTTATTTACGACATCAATTTCAGCAAATAACCCCCGAAATCAAAATGCCTAATTCGACTATAAACCCTAAAAATACGAATTGAAAATCAAAGCAATAAAATACAAAATTGATGACAGAAATAGAAAGTAGAGATCAAGAGCTTTTGATTGAGTACTCACACGTCTGATTTGGGAGTCGGAATCACAATCAAATCGCTGCTTGAATCTTAAGAACACCAAACCCTAATTTCTGAATTTGGGAATAATTTGCAGAATTTCAGATTTTTAATGAATTAATTAATAATAATTAGGGTATATATAGTGTGAAAAATAATACTCCTAAATAAAATTAAGGGGCTAATTATACATCTAATAAAAATATTTGGCCCTAATTTTTATAATTTTTGGGTATTAAAATTTAATTTATAAATATTTTATATGTACAATATATATGTCAAAATTTCCCAAAAATTGTGAATAATGCAAAAATACAAAGAAATGGTATAAATAAAAGTCCTATAATTTTATAAAAATAAAAATGTGATTTTTGTGGGGTTTTTAACACCCAATGGTGCCCGGAAAAGTCATTTTTCGCAAAACGAGAAAATTTATAAAATATCTAGATCTTCAGAATAATGCGATGGTAAGAGTCGTTTGATGAAAAATAAGGCCCATTATTTTATTTGAAATACTAGCTTTAAAATCATGGTTTGGGTCATAAAAAGTTTGAAATGAAAATGATGAATGTAAAATAAAATATCCGAGGAATATCTTAAAAATACAGAAATGACACGCAATACACGTAACGCGTAACAATTTAGGGTTTAACAAATAATCACACATAAATGACATTAATACACATAATTTATTATAAATATGATATAATACAACGTAAATTTCCCAATCGTTACATTGTGAACCCTGATTTTTGATTCTAATAATATTATTATTCGTATAATTGATTCCCAATGATGAAAAGATTCTCGCTTTCCATACGAAAGATCATTTGAGATCGTGTTAATGATTTGTGATGAATGTCCGCTTTCAACCCTATCTTGAGCCTTGTTTCCTGAAAGCCCAAAGCTTTTCTTCATAACCCTTTCATAGCCCAAAAGACAGAAATCTACCACCTAGAGATGTTAAAATAGAATGCCCTGAAAAGCAGTAATGGTATATTATAGTTTTTGTATCGTAGAACTGTTATATAGTTACTTGCTGAGTTTTATACTCATTTGTTTTGCTTTGATCTAACCATGGCAGTTAAGAAAGATGATGGCTAGGCTTAGGCGCACTGCTCGTAAGAGCGTACCTGGTGGTCCCTACCGTGTTGAGGGCTTCCGGATACCAGAGCAGGTAGTACAGGTTATGAGTGAGCAAGCGCTTAGCCAGAAACTAGTAAAGATACAATGGGTTATCTGTCGGTTCCAAGTCGGAATCGACTATGTAAATTTGGTTTTATTTTGGGTTGTAATTTATATATTATGGCTGGTAGTTGTAATCTTGTCTAAAACTTTATCCTGTTTGATCCTGTTAGTAGTTAATCGGGGTTTATGCTTATTTAATTCATAGATTAAAGGTGTGTGAGTCCTCATTTCCTAACCCCGAGATTGAGGGCGTCACAAATGATCTATTGTTCATTGTAGCTTGGGGTTAGTCTTGTTACCAAGCATGAATTTGTGATAAGCAATCTTCTCACAAATTGGGGGAGATTGTTGTGCAAGAATGCCTATACTATAACAAGACTAAGTCAAATTGACAGCCCTAAGTAAGTTGTATGATAATCTAAGTTTGAATTTTGTATTGCATTACTTGAGTTTGTAAAAGTGTCAATAGATTGGACTAGAGTATTAAACTGTAAACAGTCTCAAGCCTAAGAATAAACTCTGAAAGAAGATCATGAAGATCATGCCTAAGAGAAAGTGTGAAGAAGCTTGGAGTTGAATAAATCTGTTTTGAAAAAACATTCTAAGTCAAGAAATCTACAAGTCACAGATCAAGTCATATAGAGAAGTCATTCGAGAACTCCAGAATGACTTATCGACAAGTCAAAAATAGCTTATAGAGAAGTTTCAGAGATATCGACAAGCCAAAATGAAGATATGAAGATTGAAGATATCGACAAGTCAAGTTCATATTCGAGAACTCAGAGATCTCGGCAAGTCAAGTTCATATTCGAGAAGTCAGAGATCTCGACAAGTCAAGTTCATATTCAAGAACTTAAAGATCTAGACAAGTCAAGTTCATATTCGAGAACTCAAAGATCTCGACAAGTCAAGTTCATACTCGAGAACTCAGAGATCTCGATAAGTCAAGTTCACATTCGAGAACTCGATAAGTCAAAACACTTGTAGAGAACTAAGAGATCTCGATAAGTTATTATACTTATCGAGATGTCAGTTTTCTATAGTTTTAACTGGAGGTCTCGATATAAACCTCAAGTATAAAATGCAGACCAGTTAAAGATCCAAGATTATCAATCAACAAACAAATCAATCACAGATTTGAAAAGTCTACAAAAGCAGCTTGAAGAGTACAAGATCAAAGGTCAAGATTAACTAACAAAGTAAAGTCATAGACATGCATGATTTGCAAAAATACACTAAGCCAGATATATAAAGTTCTAGTTAACTTAAAGTAGGGTTTAGTACATGCTATTGCATGTTGTGTAAAACCCGTGTTTACTGTTCTATAAAGTAAACACTGGATGCTTTGTTTTAAAGTAACAAATAGATCTAAAAATCTTGTAACTCTCTCAAGAAAGAAGCTGAGTTCTTTATCAACAAAGAACCCAGAAATTTGTAGAAAGACATACTTGATTTTAATATAAAATTAAGTGAGTTTTTAAGATAGTGTGTTCATGTGCATGTTTTATTATTTCTGTTAAAACACTTTATCTCTACAAGTTAGATTACTTTGTTCACCACATCCATAACTGTTCAAAAAGCTTAAAAATAATCCAAAACACATTCACCCCCCTCTGTGTTGTATTCATTACCTAACACCTACATCTAAGAAGGTGAAGATTGGTCCAAAGACTGTGGACTGTATCTTCATCGGATATGGTCCACATAGCACCGCATATCGGTTTCTCGTGTATGATTCTAAGATTCATGACATTCAGAAGAATATGATTATGGAATCTAGGAATGCCTCATTTTTTGCGATGACGTTTCCTCGTAATCTAGGAAACGAACCTCCTGCAACGTCTAAACGAGCTCATGAGTCTATAGATGACAATAATGAGAGTGAAGAAAGTGAGGACAAGAATGTGGGGTAGTGAGAAAGAGCAAAAGACAACGTACGGAGAAATTATATAGGTATGATTTTGTGACCTATTTGCTCGAGGAAGGTGACCCCGAAAACCTATAAGGAAGTGGTTACCTCACCCAATGGCCTCATGTGGAAAGAGGCCATTAAAATTGAAGTGGATTCAATTTTGCAGAATCAGACTTGGGAATTAGTTGATTTTCCAAACAGTTGTAAACCGTTAGGCAACAAGTGGGGAAGAAGTTGAAAACTGATGGTACTATCGATAAGTACAAGGAAAGACTTGTAATTAAAGGATACAAGCAACACAAAGGTCTTGATTTGACACATATTCTCCAGTAACGAGAATAACGTCTATAACGATGATGTTTGATATCGCTGCAATGCAAAATTTAGTAGTACATTAAATGGATGTAAAAACAGCTTTCCTAAATGGAGATATAGATGATGAAATCTATATGGAACAACCTGAAGGGTTCATTGTCCCTGGAAAAGAGAGGAAAGTCTGTAGACTAGTGAAATCACTTTATGGCTTGAAGCAAGCGCCAATGAAATGGCATGAGAAATTTGATGAGGTCGTGCTGGCCAATGGTTTCAAGATCAATAATTGTGATAGCTGTGCCTATTACAAGGATAACGAAAGCAGTTATGTCAAGCACAACGACAATGGTTATGTCATGATGGCATTATATGTAGACGATCTACTTATTGCCGGAAGCAATGATAAAGTGATCAAATCTACAAAGGACATGTTAAGGGCAAGATTTGACATGAAAGATATGGGACTAGCAAATATGATTCTAGGAATCTAAATTTCTAGAACATCAGAGGGACTCACATTGAATCAACTTCATTATGTTGACAAGATCCCTGAGAAGTTTCTTAAGGATGACTTCGAGAAAGCTAGAAAACCTGTGGATATGACTTTACATGTATCCAAGAACAAAGGTGCAACAATTTCTCAGTTGGAATACTCGAGGATAATTGGGAGTCTAATGTACCTAATGAGTTGTACAAGACCAGACATTGCATACTCAATCAGCAAGTTGAGTAGGTTTACGAGTAATCCGGGAGATGATCATTGGAACACGATCATAAGGGTACTGAGGTACTTGAGAGGAACTCGAGACTATGGATTGCACTATGGCAGATATTTAGCAGTATTAGAGGGATATACTGACGCGGATATCTAGTAAAAAGGCTCTAAAGTCTACGAGTGGCTATGTGTTTACACTAGCTATTGCGGTAATTTTATGGAAATCCTTAAAGCAAACTGTGATAACTCATTCCACGATGGAAGCTGAGTTTGTGGCATTAGATAAATGTGCTAAAGAGCTGAATATCTACGCCAATTTTTAGAGGATATTCTAAGATGGCCAAAGCCTGTGATTGCAATAGGGATACACTGTGACAGTCAATCCGCTATTGGTAGAGCATATAGCACGATGTATAATGGAAAGTCTCGTCATATACGACGACGACATAGTTCCATTAGACAATTGATCTCAACCGAAATTATCACTATTGACTATATACCGTCAAAGGATAATATCGCGGATCCGCTAACCAAAGAATTATCAAGAGAAGTGGTTGAGAAATAATCGAGAGGGATGGGCCTTAAGCCTGTTGCTTAACAGCGTCATGGTGGAAACCCAACTAATGCTGACATGAGATTCCAAGAACCCGTATGGTACGAGGTTAAACCTTTGAGCTTTTAATGATCTTTTGGTGAATACATGGAGTTCAAGACTAAACGCATGGAATTCAGTTAAGTAAACGCGGGTTACTCTATAAGATAAAGATCACCTATGTGGGAGAGAAGTGGGGCCACTTCAAAGGAGAATTGCGAGGCACAATTCTTTAGAAACTCCTGCAGAACCAGGACGATGTTCCTGGGCCAAAATGGACATACTCATGAGAACTGAACGAGTCAGAAAAGATATAGTGATAAATATATCATCGTTTACACAAACGGTCGAACAGTTCAAGGACAAGCACGTCTACTGTCTACCAGTAAAGTCAGTATGCTTATTCGAGCGAAGGTTCAAGGAGCATTCTCTACCTATTATATGCTATATCTGATTGAAGAAACTATTACCAAGTCAAATTCCGTGTCTGTCTATCTGGTGTGTGCTACCGAAACACCAATCTCATCCATGTGGAGGATTGTTGGAAAATGTGGGTTGTAGTCCCACATTGTCAAGTCAATTTGAGCCATAATTTGAGTGGACGAATTTTGCATGCGTGCAAGTGACACTTGGAATGTCTTCTCCTCCGAGAGAGGTTTCCGAGGCACTTTGAATAACTCAAAATGAATAAGAGATGGATGAGATATGATCATTCAAAGTTAGGCTCTTAGTAGTGGAAATTTTTGGAAGAAAAGAAAGCCCTACGTTGATTTTGCAAAGGAGCATATATAGTTTTATATAGCAAAACACTTATGTAGTGTTCAAATGTGTTACTTATGTATTCCTCCAACACTTACGTGCACGCGCAGGGGGGTGCAAATCTTGGGTTTTCGAGGGACAATCCGAGGCTTGCGAAGCCTTCGAGCTTGCCCGCGTGTGCGATGTGCGGACACGAATGTAGCAGAAAATTGGCCCGAATAATTACGGACTAGTTTTGCTAAATTTAATTTCCACTGAGCTTGGGATTTTTAAGAGTTTAATTCGTTTTGACTACGGATTATTTTAATTGATTTGACGTAATAATAATCAGATTCAATTACAGATTTGATTTATTAACCGACTGATTAATTAACGCGTTTTAATTAATTACGCGTAGAGTAGCCCACACGTTTCCGTCGAGCCTATATATTATCGTATAAGGCTTAGGGTTACTCATTGGTTCGAAATCCAACACACAGCTGCCTCCTAAACACAAACCCTACCCTCTCTCTGTTCCGGTGATGATTTTTTCCTCCGTTCTAGTTTGCCGAAGGTGTTGTTCGCGTAACATCGCCGTTTTCTCGTTTTATCATGGGAGGCTAACGACTCGCACATATCGTGGGGGTCGTAATAGCTTTAAGGAGACAGTTATACGACTGTACTCGAGAACTTCTCCTTCAAATCATTTTTGTTGATTTCTTTTATTCGCACACATATATATTATATGTATTAATTGCAGATTGTAGTAACAGTCGGCCCTTAACCTAAGTCGAGTAAGAGTTTCACCGCTGTACCAATCATACCACTGTACCAACCATTTGTTGACACTTCAAGATAAATTTAGCGTGCTCATTTTTTCGAGACTTCCCTTGATATAAAATTTTTTAGTTACTTTGAAGACATTAGACAATCATCTGTGAGTTCTACAAGATCATAGCTAACAACTTAAATTTTATGCAACATTGACATCCATTTAAAAATGCAGCAGAAAAGTCTTAGTACACAAGAAACCTAAAAGAAGCACAGCTTAGGTGAGTCTAACAACAGAGAATGATGAAAATCACACTTCACTTCTACTTTGCCAATGTTGAAACATGAGATCCTTAGGACCATATCTCCGAGGCACAGTTAACAGCGTCGTTCATGATGCTATTGTCGACAGTCCCATTGTAGTGTTCCACATTATCATGCTCCAGAGTTGAGGTGTGGCCTGATCCTGATATTCCATGATACGATGGATTGTCTCCGCGAACTGTGATAGTTGGTGAGACATTGCCTACCCTGTCCATGTTATGCGTTCCAAATGATTGTGGCGTGTTCAGATGATTCTGAAGTAAGTTGCTTATGCTGGAGGTTAGGGAGCCTCGCGTAACCATATCTTCAGCCAGTTTCACCTATTCATGTATACCATAGCAATTACAGTTTACAAACTCTGATTCAGAAAATTACATGAGATAAGTAGAATCTTTCTGGTAAATTTCATAAATAATTTTAAGTTTTTGAATCAATCATTGGTTATAGATTAACATTTTAAGATGTTCGGTACCTTGGCTCTTAAAGCTTCCACATCTGACTTCAGAACTCGATTATTCATATTTGCATCTTTAAACTGTTGATTAGCATTTGTCAGATTCTTAAACAAAGTTGAGTATTCTCCGCGAAGCTGCTCAACCTGTGGAAAGCCATATATCAGTTTTCAACTGAGAACTAATTTGAAAGAAATCTCGTGCATCACTAAATGCAGAATAAACACGACGACATATCCAATTTCCTGCAGACGATTGACTATGCTATGATATCATTTATTTGCAGGGGCGTAAACAGCAGTCTACTCATGTACGAAAGGGGGGATATAGATTAACATCTACTAAAACAATACACCTGTTGCTCAAGATCTGCCAAATGTGCTTGCTTTCTTCTTCTGGATCGCCTAGCAGACTCTCTGTTGGAGACCATCCTAAATAAATTGAAGACCATGACAGGGATCTCAGCAAGCTCACATCTATCAAGCAATCTCATTTTTTTTTAATTTTGCACACATTTTACCTTTTAATACGTTTCACATCAACCTGGTCACTCTGCTCACACGGACCAGCTTCTGTATCGATATCATCATCATCAGATAGGTCATGCGACGAACCACTAGTGACCCCCACCCCTTGGTTATCACAACTTTTGGGCAGATAGTTAGCAGCTGAAGTTGGACTCCCAGCTGCAATAAAGATAGCATCTGTCATTAAATCTAGCATTTTTGGAGTTCATATACACAGTAGTGATCAATAAAATGTTCCGTAAATGTAACACTCTCATCTCATACACAAGAGCAACATACCACATATTGATGATTGTGAATCCATTGTGGCTGTCACACAAGAGTGTTTGGGAGTACTGTAACTCTGACACCAGAGCGGAGCTCCTGTTACTTCAGCACAACTCGAAAAACCATTCATAATCTCCTGGCACATCAAATTAAACACTTACATGAAGGTTTATAGAAACCATAGTATATAATGCTCTAAAAGTAAACATAGTATATAAGCATTGTCAAGGAACCAGTTACTCTAAAACCTCGAGGTGTTAGAGAATGACTCTTTCCAGGATCTTATATTATTCTAACAAACATCAACTATTTTTAAAAAAAAAAGCGTGTACTCATAAATAAGACTGACATGCGCGAGGTGTTAGGAGAACTGGTAACTTAACCATAACTACTAATTACATAGCGCGGGCACACTTACCTGATTAGGGAACGGAAAGGAGGTAAGATCAGAGAGTTCATCAACACGAAAAAGGCCACCAGCATTTGAACTATCAGCAAAAAAATCACGACTCATCCTACGATGAAACTTAACATCCTCATGATCACCATCAACCACACCCTCATCAACAACACTTTCCCGAAAAATATCTTCGAAATCCAGCTCAGACGAAATCTTATTCATCTTACTTATCTTATTGCCTAGTAGTACACTTGGTTTTTTATCCATGCCTGCAGCAAATGAACTGTGATCAAGTATATAAAAAAGAATGCAAGTTTCTTAACAAGCAAGCTAAGGCTAATGTAACAAAGTTAAATGACATTGACATACATTGTATTGAAATCAGTATAGTGGTGTAGTGAATCAGCACCAGCACAAGGTAAGTTAAAGTGCTTGTCTTTTTACTACTTCTCAGTCCCGGCCAATTGTTATCGTTTATGGGAGAACGTTTATGGGAGAATGTTGGATACGTATTTTAAGATGAATAGAAAATATAGTTCTATAATTTTTTTTAAAAAATTTTCCTTTTCTGAATAAAGTTAGAATGTTTAAACTTTTAATCGGAAAATGAAATTTTTTAAAAAAGTTACTTTCTATTTATCTTAAAATACGTATCGGACAATTTCTTAGAAGTGATAACAATTGGGAGGGACAAAAGAGTACTATTTGGTAGTGAGTGTCTTGTGCTTTCTTTTTTCTTTATTTATTTTTTACAATTGTCAGAACATTGTAATGTTAATGGAGGGTGATTGTCTTTTTTTCCCCAGATTGAGATTATAATATTCAAATGACGGTGTACAAACTTTTATAATATAATGATCGGACGATCACGTGTTAGAGTTAAACTAATGAACTTGAGTGAAGCTATTAGCATGTGTAGCTCGAAATCGGCTCAAGATTGACTCGAAGACGACTCACTAAAATTCTTAAAAAACTTTCATATATTCTAATTTTTCACAATAATTCTTGTACTTTAAACTTAAAACTACATTATATATTTAATACTTAAACACTTTGGGATAATAAATAAAATTTGGAATTGGTTCGAGTCCAAATCGATAACTAGTTAGATTCGATGGTTTAAATCTTTTTCTCTTCTAATGAGTAACATTAGATGAGAGCTCGTGTGCGACTAGACTTGTTTTCAACTCAATTCGTTAATAAGTTTGAGTTCGAGTTTGTAAATATTTTTTTTTTATAATTAGGCAAGTTTTATAAAAGCAATTTAAAATAGCCTTCAATATTATTAAAATAAAATAATATGAGAGTTGAGCAGAGGGTTGTGTGGTTCAACCAGACTCAGTTTACACTCCCAGGAAAGATTAAAATAATGGATAATATCACGTTAAATTTTGATCCAAATTTTATATTTTATTTTTGATAACATTACAATTAAAAAAAATACTAGAAACAAAAAGAATTACTTTTTAATTTATTTACACATGTAAGTTACTCCTTCCGTTCTAATTTATCTGTTCTTATTTGAATTTCGAAGGTCAAATTAACTCAAATTTGACCGTAAATAAAAACTCATTCTTTCATTATTTTGAAAAATTAAAAAAATATGTATTAAAGTATATTAAATATATTTTTTAAAATATTTTCAATAATGTACTGTGGAAAATTTTGGGTCACAACTCAGAAGTAATCTAGGACAGATAAATTGCGTGGAGTAAATACTACGTTTCGGGTCGGATAAAATGAAGCGGGTCAGAAGTAGAAATGTAATAAAGCTGTTCTGTTTCAGTTATTACACTCATCAGTCTTCACCAAAGCACCTCAACATTTTTTTTTAAAAATTCTTTCAATTTGATGAGCTAATATTAATATTAGCTTCAAGAAAAGCCATTAACAACTCAAACTTAAAGGTAAGATCTTTTCAACTTTCCATTTTCAAAGATTCTTTCAATTTCAGTTGTTGTTCATTCTTTAAATTTAGCTTGCAAGAATGTAAATTTTGACAAGAATTGCTGTTATTTTAGTTGTAGCCTAGTTATCTTGCCTTAAAGTTCGGGTCTTTAAGGAAACAGTCTCTTTGATTTTTCGATAATGCTAAGGTCTGCGTACATTTTACCCTCGTTTAAGTAATGCATAGTGGTTATTTTGATCTCATTTTAACCCTAATCTCCCACATTGTTATAGATTTACTTTTTGGACCAGGTTTAGCAAAAAAAGATTGTAATAAATGGATAATGATAATGAATTTCGTGGTAGTGGTAGCAATGGACACGAGAATTATGAGTGTTCGAGTGAAAGAGAGAGTGTTGGTTATGATTGTGATAATGTGAAGCCGTATGTTGGTAAGGAATTTGAATCTGAAGAAGTTGCAAAGACATTTTATGAGGCGTATGCTAAGCGTGTGGGTTTTGGTATTCGTGTTGGTCAGTATAGTCGTTGTAAGCCTGATGGGGATATTATTAGTTGGGAGTTTTCGTGTTCACGAGAGGTTTTTAGGAGGAAGAATGTGGAGAGTTGTAATGCTGTGATGAGAGTAGTGAGGAGAGATTTGGATTGTTGGGTTGTGACGAAATTTGTGGACAAGCATGATCATTCTAATGTGAGTTCTAGTAAGGTTCATTCTCTTCGACCGCGTCGACATTTTGCTGGTGCTAAAAAGCATGTTGCTGAAACTTTTGATGCTTCGAGTGATATGTTAATCTCTATGGATGGAAATCTTGTATCTTGTGGTCCTAATCATGGGGCTTCAACTAAATGCGGTGTAGAAATACGACCTAGATATGTTGGTCCAATGAATGTTGTTCAATCTTATAGCGGGAGGAGGAATTTAGGAAGAGATTCTCAGAATCTTCTCAATTATTTTAGAAAGAAGCAGGCTGAGAACCCTGGATTCTTCTATGCCATACAACTCGATGATGAGAATCACTTAACAAATGTCTTTTGGGCTGATGCAAGATCGAGGAATGCATATAGTCACTTTGGGGATGCAGTTATATTTGATACCATGTATAGACCTAATCAGTATCTGGTTCCGTGCACTCCCTTCACTGGTGTAAATCACCATGGTCAAGCTGTTCTTTTTGGCTGTGCATTGCTCATGGATGAATCAGAGTCATCTTTTACATGGTTATTTGAAACATGGCTCTCTGCAATGAATAACTGTCCTCCGGTTACCATAACTACTGACCAAGATAGAGCAATTCAGGCTGCAGTTAATCACGTATTTCCAAGAAGTCGTCATTGTATTTGCAAGTGGCACATTTTGCGAGAAGGCCAGGAGAGGTTATCTAATATCTTTCTCGCCCATCCTTCCTTTTACGGAGAGCTTTATAGTTGTATCAACTTTTCAGAGACAATTGAGGATTTTGAATCATCATGGTGCTCTCTCATTGATAAATTTGGTCTTCAAAAGCTTGAGTGGCTTCAAGCTGTGTATAATGCTCGCAGTCAGTGGGCTCCAGTTTATTTTCGGGGTACATTTTTTGCTATGCTTTCACCAGATCAGGGGTTACATTCCTTCTTTAGTGGATATGTGAATCAGCACACCACCATATCCTCATTCTTTACGCAGTATGAAAAGGCTTTGGAAAATACGCTTGAAAGAGAGACGCTTGCAGATTTTGATACTGTTTGCTCCACACCAGACCTGAAAACTCCATCACCAATGGAACAGCAGGCAGCAAATATTTACAGCAAAATGGTTTTCTCGAAATTCCAGGAGGAACTAGTTGAAACTTTTATATATACTGCAAATAAGGTTGAGGATGATGGAGTCATCAGTAAATTTAGAGTTGCAAAATATGAACATGACCACAAAGCATACACAGTCACATGGAATGTTTCAGAGATGAATGCAAAATGCAGTTGCCAGATGTTTGAGTACTCCGGTATTCTATGTAGGCACATATTGACCGTCTTCACTGTGACAAATGTTCTCACACTTCCATCCCATTATGTACTCAAGAGATGGACCAAAAATGCCAGAGTTGATAATTGGTCAGATAAAGACGATATAGATACAAAAGGTATGGAATCTTTGACCATGCGTTTCAACAGTCTATGCCAAGAGGCCATTAAAGTTGCAGAGAAAGGAGCAATTGCTAAGGAAACTTATAACACTGTTTTGAAAGTTCTTAAAGAGGCTTCTAAGGAAGTTGCTGTTATGAAGAAAAGAATAGCTAAAGATTCACCTTTAAACTCTGGAAGAATAGTTAATAACCAGAAAGATAATACTAAGACTCCTATATTGGCTTCTGACTTTGATGCAAATGATATATTGCGGCCTTCGCAAAATGCAACACCAACTTGTTATAGTCTAAATCATTCCAGTGTTCCTTTTGCCAATCTAAGTCATCAAGGTGTTGCTCCGATGTGTATCAACTGTGAAAGCGGCACTCCTGGTACCCCGGTAATATGCCAGGAAGATTTTATTCTTCAAATTATGAAACATGAAATCTTTAATGAAATTATTTATTTACTATATCTATCTCTTTGTAGGGAGTTCTTACTTTCTTTAAGTCCATGACTTGGTTCTTAGAGGCAAAGGATCCCAGAGGACTGGATAAAATAGCTGCGATTAACCTTAAGGTATGTGGTTTTCTCCTTCAACTTGCAGGATTTTTGTTGTTGGTATAAGCAGATATTTAAGTATTTCCAACTCATATATGTGTTTCCCTGTAGTTGCTATCTCATGTACTCTGTACATAATGTAACGTTACTAATTTCACTCATGGTAGTCAGCATATTAATTTTTCTATTGGATACCGGATGCTGGATTATAAGATGGTCACGGCCACGGGAATTTGTAACATTATTATTTCAGTATGATGTGTCATTTTTAGTTATATTCTAGTTCTTTTGGCCACTTAATTGTAGCTACAAGACTATGGCAACCCTATGACGGAATCAGAAGTGCAATTTAGGCTTACAAGGGTCTCGCTAGAGCCTATGTTGAAATCCTTGACCTACATCAGTCAACAGCTTTCAACTCCAGCTAATAGAGTAGCTGTTATAAATTTAAAGGTGTTCACCTCTCCCCTTTTTTTGTTTTGTTTTGTAATATTATTTTCATAAAAGACATTATGCTAAACTGTTTCGTTCCTTTGTCAGTATGCATTAATTTAAGTAAGCTTGCTTCTGTTTTAACTACTACAATTTAAATTTTATTAAAGTAATCTCACGTTGATAGACCCTGTTCCATTTAATGAGTGACTGGATGGGTGGATTTCAACGGTTTGTCAGGGAATGTATATCAAGAAAAAAACAACATAGCCATAAGAGTCACAGAACTAGACACTTGTATATAGTTTAATTTTTCAATTAAGATGGTGCATTAATTTAATTATTTCATCCTTGTAAATACCAGTGCTTCCCTAGCAACAGTGGTCAAGATATTTTGTGGATATTCTGTATTCTCTTTGCTTTGCCTTTCAGTCGAGAGATGTATATATGAGATTTAGGTATTTGAATATCTTTAGCTTTGCTGGTATATCTTATTGACCTAAACATTTTTCCAAAATATTAGGTACTTTTCTTAAGCGTTATTTCTGTTTGCAATTCAAGCATCAAGATGATAGTACTTTGGTTGTATGTTTATTGTTTTTCCTCTCATTTTAAGTTGTTTTGTGTGTCTTAGCTCCAAGATACCAAGACTACCAAAGGAGAAACAGAGGTGAAATTTCAAGTGACGAGAGATACACTTAGTTCCATGTTGAGATCAATGGTGTATATGCGCGAGCAACTATGAATATATGTAAGCATCTCCTTCTGGACTTCTTTCCATTCAAGTAAAGCATTTCATGAATGTATTGGGAGATATTTCCTATCGTCTGGGAAGAATATTAAAGGTTTCACCTGCCAGTTGTTATGGCCAGCGTAAGTAACACCTTCTGAGCTGAGACACCGATAATCCAACAAACTAGAACCAAAACAATCCTATTCAGGCCTCAGAAGCTCAACTTCAAATCGGGACAAAGAGGGAGGAATGCAAAGGGAATACTTTTGACCTCGTAAGAGTGGCTGCAGACGGACTCTGTAGACATTTAAAAGCCAAAACTAGCATGAGAATGAGCAACAGACTCGCCTTCTTGTAGTGATAACATCCCTATTTGTATATACACCAACTACTATGTCACAGATTAAAGGAAAGCTGGGATTGAAATGAAGTTACCTGGGCTTAAGGCTCTATCGGACAAAATGCCGACTTGCCTGCTTGTTTAAAAATGAAATTCGAGGATTATGTGATTATGCAGCTGTGCATCACGGTGTTTGATGCACATAACCAGGGGAAGATCTAGTAATGGGAACGGAAACATGTCTCCCTAAAACAAAATTTTACATTTTTTTACTATTAATTTTTTTGAAAATATATGAAAGTGGCCTCCGAAAATTTAAAAACATATCGATTTGCATGAATTTCTGATGAAATATGCCCCTTCCCATGCACATTTTGTTAGTTGACATGTTACCAGGAGAAAAGGTTTGCCTGCATCATTCCAACTAATAATGTGGTTAATTACCAGTCATACTCATACAGCATAATCTAGCAAAAAATTAAAATCATTATTAATATCTACCCCTTATTTTTATCAAAATTTATAAAACTATTTCATGCTTTCATTCTAAAAAATGTTAGATATTTAATTTTTTTTAGGGTTAGCCGATATCACCTATTAACGGGTTACATTAATAATTAAAAACGAGCGGTGTCATAACTATCACCTATTATCTCGTTATGTTACGCAATCATCAGCATATAATAAGAACAATAATTGTTCCGTGAACTCTAGCATTTCCGTAAACAAAAATCGGAAGGAAATGGGGGTGACCAGAGCCAAATATGTATTTATATTTGTTTTTTTTTCTGAAACTTTTTATTCAAATTTAATTTTTTTTGACGAACAATAAGATTTTATTGAACATAAAACATAAGAACGCAGTCGGGATAAATCCCGAAACTGACAACTACAACCTGATTGTGAAACAAAAATCGAGCTAAACAAATAACCGTTTTATTTTCAGATTGCTTAACATATATAATATAAATATTCTTGATGATAAAAATGATTACAAAAATTTCTCGAACAATCCAGTCAACACCACTATCACTGAAAATAGTAAAATCACAATTGATCTACGCACATAAAAAACCGGTGATAGATCAGTGTTCGTATCCATCAGTTACACAAACTGAGGTTGGGGGTACAAATGCCCCATTTATTGAACAATCCTTTGTTGTGCGAGGTGAACTCTCGCGATAAGTACCACAATTCCATATTTGAAGCGGGTTGCCCAAATCTCCCAGTACAGTAGAAATCATTCTTAATGCAACATGACAAAGAATAAAAAACACAACAAGCCATACACCAAAAAATTGGGGACAATTAACAACCCAAAAAGATGAGTACGATAACAAGATCATATCCAAAATGATTTAAATCTCGATTTTATTGAAAACTATTATAATAAAAATTAAAATTTAGAAATGGAGGAAATAGGATGAGAGGATGACGAATGTGAATTTGATGGAAGGAGGGGAAGGATGGATGATAGTTATGAATGACGGCCGAATCAATTAATTTGTTTTGGTATAATCCAAATTTAATTTAAGTATAGATAAACATAATAAATTACAAATAAATTTCTATAAAATTATTAATTAACACTGTTTGACAAAGGAGATGCCTGAAAGCTTGAATTTTTTACCAAAGCCATGGCAGCATCACTCCTCAGAACCCTCTTTCTAAACTCTCCTCTCTCTCCACCACCACCACTTCTCTCTTTCTCTCCGCCCCATCGCCGCCTTTTCATCACTTTCTCCACCTTCTCAACCACCGCCACAAAAAACCCATCAAAACCCACCAAAAAACCCAAGAAAAAACCCCAAGAAAACCAAAAACCCACCTCTAAAAGCACAAAAAACACACCTAATGATGATTTAAAAAGCAAAAGATTGGCTGATTTGGCTGCGCTTAAAAGGAGGACCAGGTCAGATAAAGAGTTTGATGAAGAGACTGTGCTGAAGTTTGGGGATAGTAGGTCCCACATTCCAGTGATGCTTGGTGAGGTTTTGGAGGTTTTTGGGAGTGTTGAGGTTAAGAGTTTTGTGGATTGTACTCTTGGTGCTGCTGGGCATTCTTCTGCGGTATGGTTGTGATTGAAAGTTTTGATTTTTATGGTGTTTTGGAATGTGGGTGTGAGTTTATGTTTGCCGGTTTGGTTTGTAGTTATGTACATTGGGCGTTTATGATGAAAAGTTTTGATTTTTATAGTGTTTCAAAATGTGGATTTGAGTTTATGTTTGCTAGTTTAGTTTGTAATGATGTACATTTTGCGTGTATGACGAAAAGTTTTGATTTTTATGGTGTTTCAAAATGTGGGTTTGAGTTTATGTTTGCTAGTATAGTTTGTAATGATGTACATTTTGTGTGTATGATGAAAAGTTTTGATTTTTATAGTGTTTCGAAATGTGGGTGTGAGTTTATGTTTGCTGGTTTAGTTTGTAGTTATGTACATTGGGTGTTTATAATTAAAAGTTTTGATTTTTATTGTGTTTCGAAATGTGTGTGTGAGTTTATGTTTGCTAGTTTAGTTTGTAATGATGTACATTGGGTGTATATGAGGAGAAGTTTTGATTTTTATTGTGTTTCGAAATGTGGGTGTGAGTTTATGTTTGCTGGTTTGGTTTGTAGTTATGTACATTGGGTGTTAATGATGGAAAGTTTTGATTTTTATGGTGTTTGAAATGTGGGTTTGAGTTTCTTTATGTAGGGATTGTGTGTAATGATGTACATTTGATGTGTTCAGTGAAAAGTTTTGATTTTTATGGTGTTTTGGAATGTGGATTTGAGTTCGTGTTTGCGAGTTTATTTTGTAGTTATGAACATTGGGTATTTATGATGAAAAGTTTTTGATTTTTATGGTGTTTTGGAATGTGGATGTGAGTTCATGTTTGCGGGTTTAGTTTGTAGTTATGAACATTGGGTGTTTATGATGAAAAGTTTTGATTTTTATGGTGTTTTGAAATGTGGGTTTGAGTTTGTTTATGTAGGGATTGTGTGTAATGATGTACATTTGACATGTTTAGTAAAAAGTTTTGATTTTTATGGTGTTTTGAAACCTGGGTGTGAGTTTATTTTTACTGTTTTAGTTTGTAGTTATGTACATTTTGTGTATGATGAAAAGTTTTTATATTTATGATGTTTTGAAATGTAGGTTTCAGTTTGTTCGTGTTGTATGTGTGTAATGATGCACATTTAGTGTATGGTGATTTCTTTTTTAATTTTTATGGTCTTTGAATGTGGAAGTGATATTGTTTGAATGTGGGAGTGATATTGTATGTAGTAATATACGTTTGGTGTACAGTATGAAAACTTTTGATTATTATAGTGGTTTGAAATGCGGGTATGATCTTGTCTGTGTATGTTATGTAGTGATAGTTTTTTTTGGGTATGAACTAATTGTTGTCATATTAGGGGGTTAAAGTGGAAATGGGTATAATCAGTAACTGTGAATTTATATATGCTTGGTTTGGATAAACGGAGTGGAATGAGACAAGGAGTAATGAATATTATTAACAAATTTAATGGGGACAACAAAGGATGCAAGAAGGAAGAGTAAAAACAAGAGAGTTATGTACGAAGTTTGTGAAGGGGATGGACATGGTAGAAAATAGAATTAAGCATTTGTCTTTGAAGTAGTGGGAGTGAACTAAATTTCAGTATTGTATGTACAGAGTTGAGGAAGAAATGATTTTTGTTGATGTTTACAACAAAATTGTACAAACCTTTTGTCATATTTTCATCTAACTTCATACCTTACAACTTAACAATGTGGTAAGTGTATGTCAGACCCAATCAAAAGTTGGCTGTGGAGTATGAAAACTTTTAGGTTCAAGTACACTGTCCATTTTCTTGGAACAGCTTCAGTTTTCTTGAATAAAAAAACTTTCAATCTATTCGTTTTTAACTGTAGGAGTGAGCAAAGAATGATCTGATGCGTTTATCAAATTAACAATACTCTCTCTTGTTGACCTGATTAAATTTCTTTTACCGGCTCATACAACTGTTATGTTGCCAACTGAATTTTAAGTAGCAACTGTCCAAATGGATACTTTTATTATGTAGTTTTGTTTCTTTTTTCTTGTACTAATGTGCTAATACCATTTTTCTTGTTTTGAATCGCAGATAATTCAGGCTCATTCTGAAATGCAACTGTATGTTGGAATGGATGTTGATCCTGTGGCTCATGAAAAGGCTCGAGCTCGGATTGACGAGATCTTGCATGCTAAATCTTGCAGTTTAGCTCCAATCCCGAAAACACACATTGCAGTTGAAAATTTTATGAATGTCAGGTCTGTGCTTTCTGAGGTTGATAAGAACATTAAAGTTTCGGGAATTGATGGAATTTTAATGGACTTGGGAATGTCATCCATGCAGGTCTTCTGTCTCAATCCCCGTCCATCCTTACCTATGGAAATTTTTCTTTAACTTTTCTTACAGCCCCTAATTTTTGTTCTTAAACTACCTGAAAGAGAGATGCCCATTAGTGTTCCTTGATGGTTGTTTTAATATTCAAAATGAATATGTTGCATGAATACAGAGAAAATGTACAAAAATTAGAGGATCTTAACTGATGGTACAGGTTGCACTTGTTGAGATGGCTCTGTAATAATATATGAACTTTCATAGACCTTTTTTAAATGAGTGATTATTTTACAGTGTTATACTTATATATTGAAAACCTCAATGTTTGCAAAATATACATGTAAACTACATGCTGATTTTGTCCCTGTAGTTAGAATCTATTAGATGTTTATATTCTTGTGTGTGTTTGCGTTGGAACATTTTTTTATTTAACTGGTGTGTTTCTGTATAGTTGTTATATTGGAATGCAAAAATTGTCATTAAGCTTTATTACCAAACTCTTCTACGTGCAGGTGAACAATGCCAAAAGAGGGTTTAGTGTGCTTAGTAATGGACCACTTGATATGAGAATGAATCCTAAGGTAGGGGCAACCAAACTGCTATGTCCACTATTTCTATTCTATAAGTTAATGTATGTAAATAATTGTGCTGGTTTTTATTGAGTTTTGTGGACCCTAATTACTGCAAAAAAATTTCTTGTTAAATGGAGAATACTTTTAGAATTTTAAACTGTTATGTGAGATTGGGGAGGTTATGTTTTTTTTCTAAAATATTGCCCTTACGTGTCAGGAAGTACAATTTTTTGCGTGAAACTAACTATACTTAGTTTCAAGTGGTTAAGTGGTTATTCTAAAATACTGATTTTTTGCGTGAAACTAATTATACTTAGACTACGGTTGGATAGCTCAAGTGGTTAAGAGTTTATCCTCCGTCTTCCCAGGTACTTCCCAGGTACTGGGTTTGATCCTCGCTTACCCCGATAATTTACAAGAACATATACTCATTTGTAATGCTATAAGTCATATTTGTCAAAAATTATACTTAAAGAAATCTTCTTATTCAGAATGTCAATTTCGCACATCTTAAATTTTCTCCATCGGGCTGAAGAATATATGTCGCAGCATGCATGCTTAGACAAGTACACCAGATATCATGATTCATCTGCTGGCCTTCACAGCGGGTTCATACTTCTTTCCAATTGACTGATTGTAACAGGGCTATGGCAGGCTAGTTTGAAAGCAGAAGACATATTAAATTCGTGGCCAGATACTGAATTGGGGAGAATCCTGCGGGAGTACGGTGAGGAGAGCAATTGGCGCTCTCTCCAGAACAAAATTGTTAAAGCTCGTTTGAGTGGCGGGTTGCATTCAACTGGTCAACTCATAGATCTTATTCGAAGTTCAACTTTTAATGCTAAAGGTAGGTCCCCTTCCCTTGGTAATTTCTTGTTATCTCAGAAGATAGTTTCCAACTTTTAAGCATCATTGGCTTATTGCTCACTAAGACTTGTGATTCTGTGCTGGTACTATTGTTGAGTATCCGTGATTCAGAAGTAGGCAGTTGCTAATGCCAACAATTACATGAATGGCTAGGAATTGCTACAGCTTGTGACTTCATGTCATTATTTAATTTGTAAAAAAATGTAAATCATTTCATGTATATTGTTTTTTCAAGGAGGGAGGCAAGGTTGGATAAAGACAGCAACACGAGTATTTCAGGCCCTAAGAATTGCTGTGAATGATGAACTCAGGACACTAGAGGAATCTCTCCATACTTGTTTCAATTGCCTTGCACCAGGAGGAAGGCTCGCTGTCATTTCCTTCCACAGTTTGGAGGACAGAATAGTGAAGCAAACATTTCTCAATATTATTAGCACTAGTGCAAGTGATGGAAATAAAGCCATGACAGAAGGAGATTCGTGCTCAAAAGACATGATAAAACTTGATCCTAACAGTAATGAAAAAGAAGCATGGATTCGACAGATGATAAAAGGCCAGAATGCAATAATTCTGACCAAGAGACCTATAACACCATCGGAGGAGGAAGAGAAGTTGAATGTCAGGAGCAGGAGTGCTAAACTCCGAGTTATTCAAAAGGTTTGAAGAAAGATGCTTTTATTTTTATTCTGTTTCGCTTTAGTTGAGTACAGATTGAGATAGAAATAGAGGGACATAGTGTAATTGTTAAGTCAGTTATGTTGATAATGGCATGAAGCCAGTTAACTAAAGATGTAATTCTGTACCTGAAATCTCCTAATGCAAGCATAGGTTTTTTTAATTCATGCTGAATCTGGTTTAATTGAAAGATGTAGTTTCATTTACTTGTACTAATTATTGTTGGACTAAGTTTAGTAAAGAAAGTTGTAACTGATGGATGTTGAAGTGATTAGTGTGGGAGATGTTGACTTTCATGGTGGTGGTAGCAATATACACGAGAATTTTAAGTGTTCGAGTGAAAGATTGTTGATGATGATTGTGATAATGCGACGCCGTTTGTTGGTAAGGAATTTGAATCAGAAGAAGTTGCAAAGACATTTTTTGATGTGTATGCTAAGTGTGGGTTTTATTTTCCGTGTTGTATAGCAGTTGTAAGCCTGATGGGGATATGATTAGTTGGAGTTCTCGTGTTCGCTTGAGGTTTTTACGAGGAAAAATGTGGAGAGTTGTAATGCTGTGATGAGAGTAGAGAAAAGAGATTTGGATAGTTGGGTAGTGACGAAATTTGTGGACAAGCATAATCATTCTAATGTGAGTTCAGGTAAGGATCATTCTCTTCGTTTGTTCTGACATTTTATTGGTGCTAAAAACCATGTTGCTGAAACTTTTGATGCTTCGAGGGAAATGTTAATCTCTATGGACAGAAACCTTGTATCTTCTATGCTATACAACTGGATGATGAGAATCACTTGACAAATGTCTTTTGGGCTGATGCAAGATCAAGGAGTGCCCTTCTCTGGTGTAAATCACCATGGTCAAATGGTTCTTTTTTTCTGTGCATTGATCATGGATGAATCGGAGTCATTGTTGTTATCTGAAACATCGTTCTCTGCAGTGAATAACTGTCGTCCAGTTACCATAACTACTGACCAAGATAGAAGAATTCGAGTTGTTTCTTGTGTCTTAGCTCCAAGATACCAAGACCACCAAAGGAGAAACAGAGGTGAAACTCCAAGTTTTGAAAGATACACTTAGTTACATGTTGAGATCAATGGTGTATATGCGCGAGCAACTTTGAATATATTGGGAGATATTTCCTAATTACTACAGTCCGGTAAAGATTGTAAAGTTGTCACCTGTTTTGGCCAATACTATAGGGGTCAAAATGTATGACTTCATCAGTTTTCAGATTCCGAATAAAAACCATTTTATTAGTTGAATATGAAAAATCTCCTCAAAAACTTTATAACTGCTCTTATCATTGCCATATGTTTCCTCGAATGATTCTGTTTAAAACTTTACAACTACGGTTTTCTAAACGACACTCTTGTCACACACCTATTTTATTTTGTGTTCAAGGAATGGTTTCGATACAACAGTTTTGAAGAATAAAGACAATGAAATTAGCGATGATGATCTCATGTCCTTCAATGACTCCTCATATAGTTCAATACTTTATTAATAAGATTGCCCAGAATCGAGTGCAGAGTTGATCAATAATAAAATGGCTGTAATCTGGAGTTGTAATAATCTTTTAATCAAGCAGGCATTACACAATGACTGTTTAGTTATGACAATTTCAGTAATCAAAGAGTAGATGGATTTACCTTGTCTCCTTTGTCTGAGATCACATTATCACGATGAGCTGATGGCCAGAAGAGTGTGCAAGGACGGCTTAGCGATTGAATCATCATCTTCTGATATCGATTTGAATATCCTTTCATCACTAAGAAGATTCCCTGAGGATCCTTTTATCAAGTTCAAGAGTGGCATAAGCATAGCAATCACGCTACATTGGAGAAAATATCTATCCATATTGTATTCGAGAGTCTCTGTGAAGAACATGTTTGTCACTAACATCTTTAGGAGCGACGAAACAATCTTGAAACCATTGCCAGGATATAAAAATACAAAACTTTGGGAAAGAAATGTAATTTTTCTTAATAGAAAACTAATTGTTTGGCGATAACATGGAAGAAAAATCATAAGTATAATGTCACAAAGGTTACATCTAAGCTTTTGGTGTTTCTTTTTAAGCTCTTGCACTTAAACTATCCAGTAAATCAATCTGCAAGAAGATATATCTCTTTCAACATCTCCAGGAATTTAATATCTCCAAAACAACTATCATTAGTCATCTAAAAGATAACTATAACTCTTTTTTCCAGAAAGTTGAGAGAAAGGAACCTACAGAATCAAAGTTGACAATCCAGCATTAAACCTACTGCAACTCACAATATATATGATAGAGAACTGATATATTTATAACAGGTACAATATGTTGATACAACTTACCTCATTCCCATCTTTTCTTGTAAATACTGTGTTTCGGTCCAGTAGCATCTCTAATCTCATATTCTTTGTTTTCTCAATCTCGAATTTTACCTCATAATCAAGTAAGTTTATAAACCTCATGAAAGTGTTTAAGCTATTATTTACACATCCGGGTAGAATCGTATCAATTGTATGAAGTCACACCTTTTGATCCATGTAGTATCGAACTTCATACTCCCTCTGTCCCATTCATTTATATAGACTTTTCTTTTTTGGATGTCCATTCAATTCTATACATTTCAAACTTACAAAAAATAGTAAAAAATTAATAATATAAAAATCAATCACATCCACTGCTTTATCCCACTACACTCACTTTATTCATTAAATATTGATTGGTCCCACTACTTTACCCAACTTTAAACTTTTTCTCACTAAATTACCCTTTTTCTTCTCTCTTATCCCACCACCTTACCAAAATTAATATTATTTTAATGAATTTCTTGTCCTCCGTTTTTTAACCCTTTTCCTTAGTAAAAGACGTATTTACCCTCCGATATTGGAATATATCGTTTTATCTCCGAAAAGGGTTAAAAGGAATGATACCTAATACTACAGGGGTTAAAATATTTGACTTCAGACTTTTGGGGATGATAAGTATAACGACTCATACTTTAGGGTCAAAAGGTCATTAAGCCTAGAATTAATTATAAATGACGCATGCCTTTTGGCAATTTGGCATACATTTTTACTATTTTTTTCATCATTTTTAATAATAAATTTTACATTAGAAATATTCATAAATAACAAATATAATTCTAAAATATTACCATTATATCCTTGTTATACCCTTCTCTATTATATATATTGTTAGATATATTTGAGATGTCATGTCTAATATGATTTGTGTTTAGTTTTCAGAACTTAACAGGACATATCAGGACTTACTGAAATCAGGACTTACTGAAAGTCAGATTTTAATATCAGAACTTAAGGTCATATCAGAACTTAAGTGCGGGAAGACTTTCAGATAAGGAAAGAAGCTGATTTACAGAAGAGAAGATCTGGACTAAAATAATAGAAGATATGCATGGAAAGAGTTAAAGGACTAAAAGACTTGTAGAAGATATCTGATTGATATATTTTAAGAGACAAAATTGTATTCCATATCAATTAGAATATATCTTGTAACTGTGTACTATATAAACACAGCTTAGGGTTTACACTATACGTGTTATCATTATCGAGATACATTATTCATTGTAACCTAGCAACTTTTAGTGATATTTGTTCATCACTGAGAGAGAACAACAGTTCATATTGTAACATAGTTTATTGAATATATTTGATCTTTGTTACATACTTGTGTTTAAATCAATTTGATTGTGAGAACACTGTATTCAACCCCTTTCTACAGTGTTGTGTGACCTAACAAGTGGTATCAGAGCTTATCTGTTAACACACATACAGTAAAGATCCAAACAATCATGTCTGAAGAAACACAAACTCCAACCAAGCCCACCAAAACTCAAGAAACTCAACATACCCAAACCCACAGTCGATATGAGACAATTAGGGTTCCCATATTGAGATCTTCTGAGTATCCCATATGGAAAGTGAAGATGACTATATTTCTGGAAGCTACAGATCCAGAATACCTTGACAGGATTAATGAAGGACCATATAAGCCAACCAAGCTCTCTGTTGTAGTTGCTGATCAACCAGCAAAGACCATACCTAAGGAGAAAAGTGAGTACACAGCTGGAGATATCTCATCTATTGCCAAGGATGCAAGGGTAAGGCATTTGCTGCATAGTGCCATTGATAATGTCATGTCAAACAGGGTAATTAATTGCAAGACTGCAAAGGAGATATGTGATGCTTTGGAAACAAGGTGCCAGGGAACTGATGCAATCAAAAAGAATAAGAGGACTATACTTACACAGGAGTATGAGCACTTTGACTCAAAAGCTGATGAGTCATTAACTGATCTATATGACAGGTTTGTCAAACTTTTGAATGATCTGTCACTGGTGGACAAGGAATATGATCTTGAAGATTCAAATCTGAAATTTCTGTTAGCTCTTCCTGAAAATTGGGATTTGAAGTCTACAACCATAAGAGACAACTATGACCTTGCTGAAACTACTCTTGATGAAATTTATGGTATGCTCAAGACTCATGAACTTGAGATGGATCAAAGGAGCAAGAGGCATGGAAGAAAGTCAAGGACAGTTGCTCTTAAAGCTGAGGAGGAATCTTCTAAAGTTGCTGTCTTAAAGAAGGGCAAAGGAAAGGCTCTCATCATAAATTCTGATTCAGAGTCATCATATTCTGATGATGATGATTCAGAAACTGAAAGTTTATCTGAAGCTGATGTTGATGCTGAGATGATGCAACTGTGTGCTCTTATGGTGAAGGGTATCACAAAGATAGCCTACAGGAAATTCAGAAAGGGCAAGAAATTTTCCAGGAAAGGTGTAAGTTCTGATAAGAAAGAATTCAGAAAGTCTGAAGGCAAAGAAAAGTCTGACAGAGGAGACAACTCAAATGTCAAGTGCTATAATTATGGTGAAAGAGGCCACATATCTCCTGACTGCAAGAAGGAAAAAGTGACAAAGGCAAGGCACTTGTCACAAAGAAGAAAAGCTGGACATACACTTCAGATTCTGAAGATGAGGTGAACCATGCCTTGATGGCTAATGCTGATAGCAGCCCTGAGACTGCTGAATTGAAGGTACCTCAAACAACTTATGCTTTTCATACTAATGATATTACTGGGTTGAGATTATATCTTAAAACCAAGTTTATTAGTTATAGAGATCAGACTTTAACATGTGAAAGATTAACTTCTGAAAATCTTGCTTTTAAAAAGAGAAATGACTATTTAGAAAAGGAGTTAATTATGTTCCATCAAACTCATAAAGAAAGAAATGATGCCTTTTATGTTAGAGATGAAGTGCTAAAATTGAATGAATCTCTAAAAACTGAGTTAGAAAAGGAAAGAGAGATTATCAGAACTTGGACTAACTTTGGCAGAACAACTCAGAATGTGCTAAGTAGTGGAAACTGGAAAAAAGGCTTAGGTTATGGAGATGATAAAAGTGAAAAAGGAACTGTGCAAATTGAGCCAATTGTTGTTAAACAGACTGTTAATCCCAAGATAAATCATGTTAAGTTTGTAGCAAAAAATATAAAGTCTGATTCTGAAAAGATGAATGAGTCTAGGACAGAAGTCAAAGAAAAGTCTACTTCTGAAAAATTAAAACAGGATAAATCAGCTGAAGTAAACATAGGCTTAATGACAAAGAAGCAGCTTAAGCATAAGCTGAAAGAGATTAGAAATGTGAACAAGGTCAATGAAGCTAGGAAAAATAGGAATGGAAAGGAAGGTGTGAATAAAAGCAATAATTATATGCCTGTTCCTAATGCTCCTAGAAAGAAATGTTGTAACTGTGGAAACTCTAACCATCTTGCTTCTTTTTGCAGGAAGAATAAGGAAATAAACTCTTTACCTCCTAGATCAGGAGTTAAGAGTCAGTCTGTTAGGTTTAAACCACAAAATCCTTATTTTCATTGTGGTAGTTTATGACATTCCATTTATACTTGTAAGAAATATCATAGTTTATACTATGATTATTATCAAATAAAACCTTCTTTAAAGAAAGTTAGCATTATTCCTTCTAGTGTAAGTTCTGATGCAAAGTTTGATACTGTAAAGTCTGATAAACAACATGTTAGCATAAACTCTGAAATTAAATCCGTTGTAAATGCTAACAAACTTAATAAGGCCAAAGGATCCAAGCAAGCCTGGGTCCTTAAAACTAACCAATAGTGGTCTTTGTGATTGCAGGGCAACAGGAAAAACATCCTAGTTCTTGACAGTGGATGTTCAGGACATATGACTGGAAATAAAGCCCTGCTTATGGAGATGGCAACATGGGAAAAACTATGGGATATGGAAATATCAATCTTGGGAATGTCATCATTGAATCAGTAGTTCTTGTCTCAGGACTTAAACACAATCTACTAAGTGTGAGTCAAATCTGTGACAAAGGTTATCATGTGTTATAGGGAGAATTTCGTATAACAATGTTGTGGAGGTTAATGGGCGGAACAAAGATCAAGGACGGTGTTTGAGGGCGGAGGAAGGTTGTTTGGTGGTGGCTGAGCTTGTATGTGGACTCCTTAAGAAAGAATAGGGTTTGTTATTCTCTGTCAAGTGTCAACTCATGTCTCATACAAGTGCCTACGTACCCTATTTATAGGGATCAAGCCTTACGTAGTTCTTGGGGAACAAGTCACGTAGGCTAGGGTTAGGACTCTTCAGCCCGTGCAGCCCAAGCCCACGATAAAGTCAGGCCTTCAGCCAATTAGTCACGTAAATCTTGATCGGCTCCACACGCTTCCTACAATCTCGCGGCATCTCCGCAATCCTTCCCGTGATTATAGGAACAACCCGTGTCGACCCCGAAATCTACGAGCAACTCAGTCATCAATGAGTCACTTTCCATGTTGTACACAAAGTCTTTCGATGCGGGCCGGCCTGGTCACCTCGGCCCGCACCGCCTTCAAACAATAAATATAATATTACCTCTGTTTCTATAAGATGTGGGCTCATGAGCTCAGCCCGCGTATGGGCAGCTAAGCCCACCTCGCATGAAGGTACCTGAGCCCACATCGCGTGGGCACAACCGAGCTCAGCTCGCATATGAGAGCCCAAATGACAAATATGAGCTCACCTTACATGTGTGAGCCCAGCTCGCATGTCCTCACTTGAGCCCAGCTCGCATGTTTGAGCCCAGCTCTCATGTCATGAGCCCGGCTCGCATGTAAACTCAGCTCGCATGTTAGGAGCCCAGCCCGCATGTGAACCCAGCTCGCATGTTGCGAGCCCAGCCCGCATGTGCCGGCCCAAGTCATATAAATCCATGGTTCTAGCCCACACACAAGAGTCCAGCTATTTAGTGCACCCACAGGGACCTGTTTAGGGCCCATGGCCGAAAGCGGGCATAACAACTACCCCCCAAAATTCCTGGTCGCATCTTGAGGCTAGGTATTTTCTAATCTTTTTATGGCCTCGCAAGTGTGAGCCCACCAGGCCGCACCAAGCCGTCTCGCGTGTCTCGCCTCGCATGCCTTTCATCTTTGCATTCATTTTGACAGCCGTTGGACAGCTGGCGTGGGGATTCGTGTCATCTTATGAGATGACGACACGTGTCGCCTCCTCCTTTCTCTCTCCTATCTCCTATAAATATGTGAGATTTCAATTCATTTCTCACATTTTCAAAAACACTTCCTGAATTGCTGCTCAATTTGCTCAAGGATCTACCACGGCGAAGATTATCATTTCAACAAGAACCGTCTACCGGCGGCGATATTCTCCGGGACCAGATTCATCAGGATCTTCATACACCTCTCCCATAGGTACTCTTCGATTCGAGCCCGTTCTTTATTCATGCTTTATTCACGCACACCATGCGAGCACACACCACATGTTCGATACGAGTTCACACACAACCATAACGCGCGATGCGAGCCCTTTCGTTCGTTTAGATACTTAGGTGCGATCCCGTGTGAGATGTGAGGACACTTAGGTGCGATCCCATACTTTTTTTTTTGTTTTCTTTTTAGGGCCACACACTAATTTTCACCATCTTTTACAGATGTCGAGTGCGTCTTCAGCCCGCTCCTATGGATCATCTCGCTCTTCCTCGAGCCCGGCTCGCACCTCTGCTAGCCCGGCTTGCTCTTCAGCTACTCCATCTCCATTAAACCAATACCCTCCTGAGCAGCGAGGCTCCAAGGACTTCCAACGCGAGCTGACCTCTCTTTCTGGTCGTCTTAGCCAACCTATCTCTCCCGGCTCGGCTATCACCCCTCAAGGGGCTTTGAACATTGCCAGAGTTGAGAACTCGATGCGAGCAGCTGGATCCGGCTCGCTTGATATTCACCTCGACCCGAACCCCGAGGATTTTACCAGGGAGAAGAATATATATAATTGGAGAAATAGGCCCGTGGACCTCTCTCATATTCCAGCCTCCCTTGGGGTAGAAGAGCTGTTAAACCGCGAGCCTGCTCCCTTGGATAAAGACCGAGCCGAGGAGATTTTAAGAGAAATGGCTGAAGAGAGGGCAGCCCGTCTGAGGCAAGCAGCAGCTAACCACCTCGACCCCATTCACCTTGACTCAGAATCAACTGACAGCGACCTGGGGAGTGCATACTATGAAACCAGGAAGAAAGGAAAAGAGCCTGTAGCTGCTGAATATCCCATCCTGGGACTCGAGGGTGAAGAGGACGGCTCGCATTGGTCCTATGACTCTCCTCAGAGCGAGGAGGTGGCAGATGTTACAAGTCAGTACAAGATTTGTAACTATAATTATGCCCCCGCGGCCTCTCCTGAGCCTTATGTGCCTCCTGCCCAGCCCGAGCTCGAGGGTGAGATTGTTTTCAAAAGGCAGATCATTCCTGATGGGGAGGAGAGCTCAACTGCAAACGAGGAGGTTAAGGTGCTCGCTTGCCGCGACCTTCCTACCTCGCTGACTCAGAAACATCTGGCCGAGCACATTGAGCAGTTTCAGCTCGAGGGCCCTATTGTCTTGCCCCTACCTCATATGAGATGTTATAGATTCAATCACTCGGAGAATGGAGGCAGGGTGCCTCGCATGGTCTTGTCCACCTTCCTATTAAGGCTGGGAATCTCCTCTCCTCTTCATCCCTTCATCAAAGATGTTTGCGAGTACTTCCAGCTCGCACCCCTTCAGATCAATCCAAACGGATACCGGGCCGCCCTCGCATTGTACATCATGTACCACAAATGCGGGTACCCTTCTCTAACCGCGAGGCAGCTGGGTTACTTCCTCCATTTGAAGCATTCTCCTAACGACTTTGGATATTTCTACTTCTCTGTCTGGCCGTGCTTCAACAAGAAGAACCTCATCCACAACGGGCCGAGCAACTCAGGGAAGTGGAAAAGCCCTTACTTCTATATCCAGGAGGTGCCTCGAGTCCAGACTCATTTTTATTATAATCCATGTAAGTTTTCTCCTGCCCGCTCTTGTCTCTTCTACCATAGCTCATTTCCTTTTAACAAGAATTCCTTTCATCTCCAGCCACCCCGCCTCGTACTGTCCTTGTGGGACAGGAAAAGATAAACGCGGACAGTCTTCTAAACCTTCCCAAGGCGGACCGGGACATCCAAAAACTCATAACGACCTCCAATCTGGTCGCATGTGGGTTTTTGAAGGAAGGAGTGAGGCTGACTCCTCAGAAGAAATCTAGGAAGAGATCCAGAAAAGGTAAGAATATTGGGCCCGCACGTCCGGGCTTGGATGCTCGCATGCGCGAGCTCGTGTGCTCACTTTTCCTGCATGCATCTAGTTTCACATCGCACTTTAATTCTCCGTATTTTTCACCTGCTCACATTACTTCTTTCCTTTGCATCATGCTGTGACTAATCTATTGCTTTGTTGTTTTCTTTTTCAGAAATGGCCATCTCCCCTATCCCCTTCATGGAAGAGGCTGAGCAGGCTGCGGCCTCGGGCCCAGTTCAGCCCGCAGCTGCGAGCACAAGGGCTCGATCTCAGGCCAATCCTCCGGCCCGCATGACTACTCTCTCCGAGCATCTCAAGGATTCAGGGCCCTCTCCTCGACTAAAGAGGCATAGAGGTAAAGAAGGAAAAACTGGCGAGCCTGAGCCAAAGAAAGCTGCTCCCTCTGATGCTCCTCTTCCCTCTTCTTCTTCTGCCAATGCGGTTGTGACCACATTCGGCCGGCTCGCCCAAGGTCACATCAGCGAGCAGGATTTAAAGGATTGGTCTTCTTCTGCTCTCGAGGTTAACCAGGATGCACTCTCCCGAGCCGCGGCCGAAGTATACTATCGTCAGTTATCTAAGGCTCGAGAGATGCGAGCCCTCAGCCAGACCAACACAAAGCTCGAGGCTAAAGTCAAGTCCCTTCAGAGTAAGGTCGCTGAGCACGGGCAAGAGAAAGTTACGCTGGTGAACAACTATAATCAGAAGATAGTTAATCTGAACGCTGCTCACGACAAGGCCCTAAGGGAGCAGAAGGAGGCTCATGACCTGGCTGCTGAGGCATGTAAGAAGGAGAAGGATGCCCTCGAGGAGAGGGTGCTTGAGCTGGAGGGATCAGTTTCTGCCCTGACCGAGGGCCATGAGGCCGCCCTCGCTGATGCTAGGAACCTGGGGGCCAGGAATTTCATGAAAGTCTTTATGAAGAAGGTTCCTGACTTCGATTGGGCGGCTCTGGGTGCGAGCACAGTGAGGCATGCTGACAAGTTGAAGCTGGAGATGGAGAGGGATGCCCAAATTGCTGAGGAGGCTAGGCTCGCGGCCGAGAAGACCCAGGTCGCTGGTGAAAATCGTGAGGGAGCAGAGGCTGATAACCCTTAATGTAATTTTGATTAGAACTAGAATTTTGACTGGGTAAGCGGGCACCCCTCTCGCCTCGCGCTTGTATTTGAAATATTCTGCCTCGGGGCATAACTTATTTAACTTTTGTTTGTATAAAATGTCTAAGTTTTTTGTGCCCGCGTATGTCTTTACGGTGCTAGCTGTTTTTTTTTACCATGCTTCTACTGACCAAAAAGTAATCATAACTCTGGCCGCTTATGGCGAGCGTTACCCCTTCACTACGAGCCCAATTTATTCAGCTCGTGTCATTTGTTCAATCAAACAACCATTGAAAGAGAATGCCAAGTGGAGCAAGCCCGCATCGACTCGCAGGTGTTGTAGGTGTGCTCGCACTAGGAGCTCGTATGTGTCTTCTCCTCGCATCATGCGACTTTGAGTATGTTTGATGGAGGGCTGGGCCCCCTGGGTCGTATTTATGGTTTTGAGGGCCAGGGTATGGGCTCGCATCGCGAGCCTATATCTCTATCCACATCTTTTATCTACTATGTGTTCGTATTTACCTAAGCGGGCCGTGGCCCGGCTCGTTTCATGTTCTTGGCATCAAGCGGGTCGGGGCCCAGCTTGATTTAACATGTTAATAAAACAACTGTTCTGTCCTCGCATGGGTTCCCAAGGATGGGGTCCCCTGCTGGGTATTTAATCTATTAACAGAAGTTAAAATATCAAGTGCACAAATAGAGATCAATCGTTTATTCATAGATAATGGGAAGTGAAAGGAATACATGCTTGTGGTCTCAGGGAGGCACCTATATGGCACTACCCCCCGAGACTTAGGAATATTTGAAGATAATACTAAGTCTGAAAAGAATAATATTACTGATAATACTTGCGAAGGTGTTCCGCGTTCCAGGCTCTTGGGATCAGCTTGTCTTGCATATCATTGAGGTGGTAGGTTCCCTCCCAGAGCACCGATTTTATCTTATAAGGGCCTTCCCAATTTGCTCCCAAGACTCCGTGACTCACCACCTTGGTATTTGGCATGACCCGGCGCAGAACTAAATCTCCCACCTTGAAAGTTCGGGCTCGAACCTTACTGTTGTAATGCCTAGCTGTCCTCTGCTGATATGCCGCAATCCTGATCTGAGCCTCTTCTCGAGTTTCTTCGATCATATCCAAATAGAGCCGATGATTGACCTCGTTTGCCTCTGAGTCATAGTTGTCCCTTCGAAAAGATCCTGCTCCCACTTCAACGGGCACCATAGCTTCACACCCATACACCAAAGAGAAAGGGGTCTCTCCAGTTGTGGTTCGGGGTGTAGTGTTGTAAGACCATAGGACCTGGGCGAGTTCTTCTGGCCATGCTCCTTTCTTCTCTTCAAGCTTTGCCTTTAAGGTATGCTTAATGATTTTATTAACCGCCTCTGTCTGCCCGTTACTCTGGGGGTGGCAGACTGCGCTAAAGCTCTTCTGAATCCCCAGCTGCTCACAAAACTCTCGCATCTCCTTGCTATCAAATTGTTTCCCATTGTCAGATATCAGCTTGTAAGGGATGCCATAGCGACATACAATAGCCCTGTATACAAACTCCCTGAGCTTTCTCGATGTGATAGTGGCTAGGGGCTCAGCCTCTGCCCACTTAGTGAAATAGTCTACCGCAACTACCGCATACTTGACGCCTCCCCTGGCCTTCGGGAGTTCCCCAATCAGATCAATTCCCCACATGGAGAAGGGCCAGGGGCTCATGAGGGATGTGAGAGAGGCCACGGGGTTGTTGTAATAATTGGCATATCGCTGACACTTATCACAAGCTCGGGAGAATTCAAAGGCGTCCTTTTTCAGCGTTGGCCAGTAGTAGCCTTGACGGAGGATTTTCTGAGCTAGAGAGCTACCCCCCGAGTGATTGCCACAAATACCCTCGTGTACTTCCCTTAGGATGTAGTTGCATTCCTCCCCATGTATGCATTTGAGAAGAGGAACACTGAACCCTCTTCTGTATAGAATCTCATCGTATATCACATAGCGGGCTGCTTTGTATTTTATTCTCCTTGCCTCGTTCTTTTCGTCCGGAAGTGAACCTTCTCTTATGTATGCTAGAATAGATGTCATCCACGTGGGGCCGAACTCATTATTGAGGCTGCTCACCTCGTGCTCGGGCACACTAGGTTGCCTCTGTATATCAAGGGGCACGGTCCCTAGCAAAGTGCTCTCGCGGCGTGAGCCGAGCTTAGCTAGCTCGTCCGCGCCTTCATTCTGTCCACGCGGGATTAGTTTCAGCCTCACCTCGTTGAATCTGGCGATTATCCTCTGTGCGCACTTCAGGTAAAGCTCTGTTCTCGGCCCCTTAGCTTGATACCCCCCATTTATCTGATAGACCACAATCATGGAGTCGCTAAATACATTCAAATTCTCGACCTTCATTTCCAAAGCTAGCTTGAGACCGTTGATCAGGGCCTCATACTCAGCATCATTGTTGGTTGCATGAAAGGCCAGATGGGTCGCATGTCTGATTTTGTGAGCCTCTGGGCTGATTAGCTCGATTCCAGCTCCTGCTCCATCACCGTTAGAGGCACCATCCACATATAGGCTCCACCATGGGGCACTATTTTGTCTTTCCAGTCCAACTTCTTCTGTGCTAGGTATAACAATAAGGGCTCCCGGCTCCACTTCTTGATGAGGGGGAAATTCTAGCACAAAATCGGCCAGGGCTTGGCCTTTGATCGCAGTCCTTGGCTTATAATCCACCTCGAATTGGCCGAGCTCAACCGTCCACTTCAACATTCGACCAGAAGATTCTGGTCTATGCATCACTTGTCTGAGGGGGTAGGAGGTTCGCACTTCTATCTTATGTGCCTGAAAATAGGGCCTGAGTTTTCGGGAGGCCAGAATCAGAGCATACGCTAGCTTTTCGAGGCTTGTGTATCGAGTCTCGGCATCGGCTAGCCTTTTACTCACATAATATACCGGGAGCTGGACACCATCCTCCTCTCGGACTAATACTGCACTTATTGCAAAGTCGGAGACGGCCAAGTATAGGATCAAAGTTTCTCCTGCTTTTGGGTTGGACAACATGGGAGGGCTACTGAGATGCTTCTTTATGTTCTGAAAGGCTTCCTCACATTCTTCGGTCCACTTAAAGTTCCTCCCCACTCCTTTGATTGCTTTGAAGAACTCTTGGCATTTATCGGAGGATTTTGAGACGAATCGGTTTAAGGCAGCCACTCGTCCCGTTAAGCTTTGAACATCCTTCACCCGTCGAGGGGATCTCATCTCGAGTAAGGCTTGTATCTTGGCTGGGTTGGCCTCAATGCCTCTATGGTTGACAATAAATCCCAAAAACTTCCCCGATTCAACCCCAAACACGCATTTCTGGGGGTTGAGTTTCATTCTGTACTCCCTTAGTATCTGGAACATTTCTGCCAGGTGGCGGACATGATCCCTCGCTTCTTTCGATTTCACCAGCATGTCGTCTACATAGGCCTCCATAGTCTTCCCCAATTGATGTTTGAACATCTTATTCACCAGCCTCTGATAGGTTGCCCCCGCATTAAGGAGCCCGAAGGGCATCCCGATGTAACAGTAAAGGCCCCGATCAGTAATAAAGGAGGTGTGCTCCTGATCTGGCCCATACATGGGGATTTGGTTATATCCTGAATAAGCATCCATAAAACTAAGCAGCGCGTGCCCAGCCGTGGAATCAACCAGCTGGTCGATTCGGGGTAGAGGAAAGCTGTCCTTCGGGCAAGCTTTGTTCAGGTCGGTGAAGTCTACACATGTCCTCCACTTGCCATTGGGCTTCTTGACAAGCACAGGGTTGGCCAGCCACACGGGGTAGAAGGCTTCTCTCACAAGTCCTGCCTCCATTAATCTATCCACTTCTTCTCTGAGGGCCTCTGCCCTCTCTCCACTAATCGGCCGTCTCTTTTGCCTAACCCCCTTCTTTTTCGGGTCCAAGTTGAGCCGGTGGCATATGTCATTTGGGTCAATCCCTATCATATCGGAGTGTGACCATGCAAAGACATCCAAATTCTCCCTTAGGAAGCGGGCTAGATCCTCTCTCAAGTCAGGACTTAGGTTAGAGCCTATTCTGAGTACCTTGGAGGGATCATTTGGGTCTACCAAGATCGGGATTGTGTCCTCTGCGGCCCCGGCCCTCTCGACCATTGAGGGCATTCTCGGGTCTAGATCTGCTCGAGCCTCGCTAGTTTTTTCCATTTCCGTGATTGCCAAACCTTCCGCATCCTTGAGCTTGGTTTGGTGAGCTTGGGTCGGGTTTATCAAGCGTTCAGAGGTCGCAGTTACAGTTCGAGTGATTCCGTCGGATGGGTCCATAGTGATTGTTGTTTCTTTGCGTGTCCACTTTCCTCTCCTAAGTGTTGCAGTGATTTGTTCTGGGCTCTCTTCTTCATCACTTGCTTCCTCTACAATCCCCTCTTGTATCAACATGATGGGCTGAGATGCTTCCATTAGTAAGGCCCCTGGGCGTGGTTCCACATGAATTCCCATGTGCTCGAAGTAGTTCTCGGGCAACTCCTCAATTGAAATCAAATTACAAGTCTCGTGGCCCTCAGGACGTATTCTTTTCCTGCCCTCTGCCTCTTCCATGGGGATGTCGCACTCACCTGCTTCAGCTACCTCCCTTGAGGCATTTCTTGACTCGGCCGCTTTGAGTGCCTGGTTGTAGCAGACCCTGGATTCGTATTGACAGCTCTTCAAGATGCCTACCCCCGTGGGGGTTGGGAATTTTATCGTCATATGATGGATCGAGGTCACCATCCTCATTGCCCTCATAAGGGGTCTGCCCACTATAACATTGTAGGCACAAGGCTGGTCTACGACTGTAAACATAGCGATCTGGGTGGCCACATGAGGCTCCTCTCCTATGGTCACCGGGAGCCGAATTGTCCCTTTCACTCCGATCGAGTCTCCCGTGAACCCGTACAGGTGCCCACCTGTTGAGGTTAATTCTCTATCCAATAATCCCAGTTTTTTGTAGGCATCATAAGTCAAAACATCAGCCGAGCTCCCGGTGTCCACCATTGCTCGGTGAACATTCACCGTCCCAATCTTCATTTTTATGACTAGGGCATCGGTATGAGGGTAATGCACCCATTTTGCATCATTCTCTTTAAATACGATATCATCGACCTCCCTTTCAAAGAGCTCCGGGGGCCTTTGGCTTAGATGATTGACGTTGGTGAGCGGCTTGTCCTTTGCTTCCCGGGCATATCTGTCCATCGCCTTCCGGCTGTCTCCACCAATGTGAGACCCGCCTAGAATAATATGAATACTACCAGCCCGAGGGACCCTTTCTTTGTCTTCTGGGGGTGGAGGAGGGACGGTATGATAATCCGTCCTGTGTCTTCGAACCTCCTTGACAACCCACTCCGTAAGCTTCCCTTGTCTAATCAAAGTCTCGATCTCATCCTTTAGTTGTCTACAATCAGCTGTATCGTGTCCGGTGGCCTCATGGTATGCACAATACTTCGAAGTGTCTCTTTTATTGTAGTCTGTGAGAGGAGTTGCCTTCCTGAATACCCCCTTCCCAACATATGTAGCATATATGTGGTCGATAGAGGCTACCAGAGGGGTGTGTGTCTGCCATTTGCTTGTATAAGGCCTCCCCGAATCTTTTGTGGTCTCTTTGCCACGGGCAGACTTTTTCGGGCTCGAACTACGCCGATATGTCTTCCTCCTTTCGTCAGGGCTTGAGGATCGGTCCCTCTTGTCTCGATAGCTTTCGCTGATTTTCAGCTCTCTCATCGATTTCTCTACCCTCTTGAAGGGTTCGGCTTGCTCATAGAACTCGGCCAAGGTCCTCGGCTCACTCGCTTGGAGGCTCTTCCAAAATTTCGATCCTTCTTTCAGCCCTGCTATCAAGAAATTTTTGATGGTCTCCTCACTGGCTCCTCTCACCTTGGGGACCTCGGCGTTGAACCGACGAAAGTATTCTGCCAAGGGCTCCCCCTCCCTTTGCTTGATGTTGGCTAACGTGGCCACAGGAGGCGAATAGTGGAGGGTCGACTGAAATTGTCTGACGAACAAGTCCTCCAATTGCCTCCACGTTCTTATGCTAGCCGGTCCCAACTTGGAGAACCATTGTTGGGCACTACCTCTGAGTGATGCCGCGAAGAGTCTGCAACGGGTCATCTCCGGCACCTGATAGACTTCCATCTCAGTGTTAAATTGAATAAGGTACTCCGCCGGGTCGGCTTCGCCGTTGAATAGAAGGTCGGGGTTGTGCCTAAACACCCGAGGTAGGGGGGATGATCGGATAGCAGCCGTAAACGGAGAGGGGGCAGCCGAAGCAGGGGGCCCTCTCTTCTCTTGCTCCATCTCATCTAAGATCCTTCTCAGGTCCCTTACTCTAACAACTTCTCCTTCTCTGTCACCTCCCGCATTACTCGAATGATGTGAGCCCTGAGGTCGTTCGCGGCGTTCCCCTCCTCCAGCTCGGTCCTGCGACTCCTCTTCACGATTGTATCTGCGTCTATGTCGCTCCTCCCTTCTGGGTGAGGTGTGTTGACGTCTTTCCGGAGGGGTCGTTGCCCGTTCCCTTTTCGAGCCTCTTTTATCCACGGGCTCTTTCTCTTCTCTCTCCTTCTTACTATTCTCCAATTTGAGCCTGAGGTCATGTTCGCTTAGTTTTCTACCCACTCGGTCTAGCACGCTAGTTGACCTTGCCTCAGATGAAGCTGGCTTCGGCCCCGATCTCGTAGAGATCTGGCTGCCCCGCTCATCATGGCCTCGGGGTATATCTTCCTTTTTGCGTGATGTTTCTTTCTTCTGTTTGGTCTCGGTTGCCACGTCATCAAAATCGTGGATCAGCTTCTTCTGAGGGCCTTTGCCCTTCCAGCTACGCTGTGAGACCTTGAGGCGGCGTGCCTTACGCTTGGCGTTCCGGACCGAGCTTCTTTCTACCTTTGACATTAGGGCGTTGATCTGATTCATCTGATCGGCCAGCCCTTCGAGATACGTCATCACAGCCTGCCCGTCCACAGTTGCAATTGGTGGAGGTGGCGCCTGATTCTCTGGGGGCGTGTGTTCGAAAGTAGGGTCCTTCTTGCCTCCGCTCCCTGGTGTCGTTGCTTGCTTGCTTTCTTTGGTCATCTTTCTCCCTAAGATGAACGTCCCCCTCCTTCTAGCGCCAAATGTTATAGGGAGAATTTCGTATAACAATGTTGTGGAGGTTAATGGGCGGAACAAAGATCAAGGACGGTGTTTGAGGGCGGAGGAAGGTTGTTTGGTGGTGGCTGAGCTTGTATGTGGACTCCTTAAGAAAGAATAGGGTTTGTTATTCTCTGTCAAGTGTCAACTCATGTCTCATACAAGTGCCTACGTACCCTATTTATAGGGATCAAGCCTTACGTAGTTCTTGGGGAACAAGTCACGTAGGCTAGGGTTAGGACTCTTCAGCCCGTGCAGCCCAAGCCCACGATAAAGTCAGGCCTTCAGCCAATTAGTCACGTAAATCTTGATCGGCTCCACACGCTTCCTACAATCTCGCGGCATCTCCGCAATCCTTCCCGTGATTGTAGGAACAACCCGTGTCGACCCCGAAATCTACGAGCAACTCAGTCATCTATGAGTCACTTTCCATGTTGTACACAAAGTCTTTCGATACAGGCCGGCCTGGTCACCTCGGCCCGCACCGCCTTCAAATAATAAATATAATATTACCTCTGTTTCTATAAGATGTGGGCTCATGAGCTCAGCCCGCGTATGGGCAGCTAAGCCCACCTCGCATGAAGGTACCTGAGCCCACATCGCGTGGGCACAACCGAGCTCAGCTCGCATATGAGAGCCCAAATGACAAATATGAGCTCACCTTACATGTGTGAGCCCAGCTCGCATGTCCTCACTTGAGCCCAGCTCGCATGTTTGAGCCCAGCTCTCATGTCATGAGCCCGGCTCGCATGTAAACTCAGCTCGCATGTTAGGAGCCCAGCCCGCATGTGAACCCAGCTCGCATGTTGCGAGCCCAGCCCGCATGTGCCGGCCCAAGTCATATAAATCCATGGTTCTAGCCCACACACAAGAGTCCAGCTATTTAGTGCACCCACAGGGACCTGTTTAGGGCCCATGGCCGAAAGCGGGCATAATATCATGTAAATTTTTTTGAAGAACACTGTGAAGTTGTAAGTAATTCTACAGGCAAAGTAGTTCTGAAAGGTTACAGGCATGGTAACATTTATGAAGCCAGACTTTCAATAAGTTCTGATGGTTCTGCAATCTGTCTATTGAGTAGAGCATCAATTGAAGAAAGCTGGAATTGGCACAAGAGACTCTCTTATTTAAATTTCAACAACATAAATGAGCTAGTATAGAAAGATCTTGTGAGAGGACTGCCAAAATCAGTATTTGCTCCTGATGGTCTTTGTGATTCATGTCAAAAGGCAAAACAAAGAAAATCTTCATTCAAGAGCAAAACTGAATCCTCAATTCTTGAGCCTTATCACTTACTGCATGTTGATCTATTTGAACCAGTCAATGTCACGTCCATTGCAAAGAAAAAATATGCTATGGTTATAGTGGATGAGTTCACAAGATACACTTGGGTGTATTTCTTGCACAAGAAAACTGAAACTGCATCTACTCTAACTGATCATGTCAAACAGCTGGATAAATTGGTCAAAGATTCTGTTAAAATCATAAGGAGTGATAATGGCACTGAGTTCAAGAATTCAATCATGGAAGAGTTCTGCAAAGAGCATGGAATCAAGTAGGAATTTTCTGCACCTGGAACTCCACAGCAAAATGGAGTTGTAGAAAGAAAGAACAGGACTCTTATTGAAGCTGCAAGAACTATACTTGATGAAGCAAAGCTGCCAACCTACTTTTGGGCTGAAGCTGTGCAGACTGCTTGTTTTACACAGAATGCAACACTCATAAACAAGCATGGAAAAACACCATATGAGATGGTGAAGAAAAAGAAGCCAAATCTGAAATATTTTCATGTATTTGGATGCAAGTGTTTTGTTCTTAAGACTCATCCTGAACAGCTGTCAAAATTTGATCTAAAAGCTGATGAAGAATTTTTGTTGGATATCCACTTTCCACAAAAGCCTTCAGAGTCTACAATTTAAGAACAAGGGTTATCATGGAATCTATCAATGTGTCTTTTGATGATAAAAAGATTACAAGACTTGAAGATTTCAATGATCATGATCAACTGAGATTTGAAAATGAAGATTTAAATTCTGATTCTGCAAATTCTGATGATTTAAATCCTGATCCTGTAAGTTCTGACGGGTTAAATTATGATGTCATTGAAACTGTGATAACAACTCCAAAGGAAAATGCACCTATACAGGGGGAGCAAATTGAAGATTCTACCACAACTCAAGACTCTCAAGAAGCATCAGAATCTGTCACTGGCTCTTCAAGTTCTGATGAGCCAAATTTTGATAATTCTGGAAACTCTGATTCTTCAAATCCTGATGGATCCAACTCAAATTCTGAAGTCTCAGAGAGCATAACTACAAGGGGAGCATCAGAAAATGCTGATGGAGACATCATGGATCATGGGGGAGGATCCAGCTAGAGAACAACTTCCATCTGCAAGGAAGTGGACTAAGGCACATACACCTGACTTAATAATTGGAGATCCTGAAGCAGGTGTCAGAACTAGAATTGCAACATCAAATGAATGTCTCTATCATTCCTTTCTATCTCAGTCTGAACCAAAGAAAGTGGATGAAGCTCTTCAAGATGCTGATTGGATGCAAGCAATGCAGGAAGAGTTAAATGAATTTGAAAGAAATAAAGTCTGGACCTTAGTGCGAAGACCAAAGAACAGATCTATTGTTGGTACTAAATGGGTGTTCAGAAACAAAACTAACAGTGATGGCATAATTACAAGGAATAAAGCAAGGCTGGTTGCTAAAGGCTACTCTCAGCAGGAGGGTATTGATTATGATGAAACATTTGCACCAGTTACTAGATTGGAAGCCATAAGAATCTTTTTGGCTTATGCTGCTCACAAAAAGTTCAAAGTCTTTCAAATGGATGTGAAAAGTGCTTTTCTCAATGGAGAATTGGAGGAAGAGGTATATGTTGAACAACCTCAAGGCTTTGTAGATCCTAAATTTCCCAATCATGTTTACAGGCTTGACAAAGCACTTTATGGCCTTAAGCAAGCTCCAAGAGTATGGTATGAGACTTTAGCTCAATTTCTTCTGAAAAGTGGATTTAACAGAGGAACAATTGACAAGACTTTATTCTACCTCAACCATGGAAAGGACTTACTTTTGGTATAGATATATGTTGATGATGTCATTTTTGACTCTACAAATATAAAGCTTTGTGAAAGATTTTCCAAGCTAATGCAGTCAAGATATCAAATGAGTATGCTGGGAGAGTTGAGTTATTTTATGGGACTTCAAGTCAAACAAACTGAAGATGGTACTTTCATCAGTCAATCCAAGTACACCAGAAATCTACTAAAGAAATTTGGAATGCAAGACAGTTCTACTGCTTCAACTCCCATGGCCACTGCAACCAAGTTAGATAAAGATACTGGTCCAACAGTAGATATTACTAACTACAGAGGTATGATTGGCTTTTTACTCTATTTAACTGTAAGTAGACCTGATATCATGTATGCTACCTGTCTTTATGCAAGATTTCAGGCTGATCCAAGAGAACCTCATCTAATAGATGTGAAAAGATTTTTCAAGTACCTCAAAGGTATAGCTGATCTAGGATTGTGGTATCCTAGATAATCAGATTTTAAGCTAATAGGTTACTCAGATGCAGATTTTGCAGGATGCAAAATAGACAGGAAAAGCACTAGTGAAAGCTGCCAATTTCTTGGAGGCAGATTGGTTTCTTGGTTTAACAAGAAACAGAAATCAATTTCCACATCAACTGCAGAAGCAGAATATATTGCTGCAGGAAGCTGTTGTGCACAGATTCTTTGGATGAAGAATCAGTTACTGGACTATGGGTTATAATGTTCTAAAATACCCATTTACTGTGATAATCAAAGTGCTATTGCTATGACAGGTAATCCAGTTCAACACTCAATGACAAAGCACATCAGCATTAGGTACCATTTCATAAGGGAACATGTGATGGAAGGTACAGTGGAAATGCATTTTGTTCCAACAGATCAACAACTAGCAGATATCTTCACAAAACCACTCTGTGAAGCTACTTTTACAAGACTGGTAAATGAACTTGGAATGGTTTCAGGTTCTTTCTCAAAATCTGCTTAGTTTTTGTTCTCATGCATCAGACTTTATGATCAGTGTTTACAGATTATCTTATCTCTATGTAATCTGTGCTTAAATGTAATACATTAAATACTGATTGTTATCTGATGGTTCTATATACTCTGATAGTGTTTTGGATGTTCCGTGACTATTCAATCCAATGAGGATAACTGTGCTAGATGTTGACCTAGTAGTCTTTAACATACTAGAAATCCCATGTTTGAATTAGTTGTTTATGTGGAAATTCATTAACACAAGCAAATTCTGATTTTGAGCTTAGTCAAATTTACTTTGTGTATCTTACTACTAAGTCACAAACTAGATTATTGCTTCTCATCTGTCTAATTCTGATGTCAATAAATCTTAAGGATGAACTACATGCTTGATAAGCCTCACTTATCTGAAGAAAAGAAAAGAAAAGAAAAGAAAAGAAATTAAAGTCAGGTTCTCCTTTGAGATCTAGAGTAAAAATGTGGAAGGGAAGACCCAAGTGTATTGCTGGTATTAAGTAATATGCATTAGAAAAACAAATAAATTTTTCTTGGTGACTTTTCACATTCTCTGATTACTGGAGAAATACTCTGATGATAACATAAATTCTGATAAGCAGTTGTGATTCACTTACACTGAGAAGCCATTGTAAAAAGGAATTTTAAAAGATGCATAAAATGAGCACAAACAGTGAGGTGGATTCTTGCATAAATTTATTCTATAGTAGACTTCATTATTAATGACAGATTTTAAACACTTTTCTTAGTTATGCCTTATTTCTAAGATGTACTGAAGTTTATCAGACTTTATTCTTTATCTGATATTTTGCTAATGCACACACTTTTACTCCATATGAATGATGAAAATTACTGTGGTGATTAAGTTGTTTTTGACAAACAGTTAAGTGTCATTTGCATAAATTCTGAGGACAGTTCTGATGAAAGTTCTGATGATTAAACTCTGAAGAAACAAGTCAGTATTTGTATGAAGAATCACAGTAACAAACATTCACTTTTTGAGTACAGAAGCCATGTTCTGATGACCGTTAAAATCTGATAATAGTCAAGTTCTGATATTAAATCCTGATGCAAACTCTGATGCTTACGTGACATTATTTATTTACTTGACTTATTTGTGGTAATACTATAACGGTCATAATTAATCAGAATATAATTAGGTGAGATAAAAACAGTCATAATCATTTGGGTTAGTGGTAAACGTGTTTGTCTTGAAAAACTGCATGTGCACAGTAATTATTACTTATTTCCCATGCCCACCAACTCCTGCTTTAACTATTGACTGTTCACATGTTGCCAGGTGTAAACTGTCTGCCATATTTCACGTGGGTTGTATAGATAAGAAAGTTAAAAGATTTTACAATCTTTTACCTTCATCTCTCATTATCTTATCTCTCTTATTTTCTCTCACCCACTAATATTCTCTGAAGCTGTTTTTGATACAGGCATTTTATCAAATACCTTGCAAACACTCTTTTTCTCATTTGATTTTTCACAGAAATGGAACCAAAAGATATTGTTTTCAATAAAGCTAAGTTTGTTCCCAACAACTACTTGGCTATTCTTAGCAAGGGTTAAGCTCCATCAGAACTTCACTTTATTCAGGATTTCCTTGCTCACTCTGAGATTGGGTATGCTTTGACCCAACCAGATGCAATCTCTGGAACTCAAGTGCTGAAGTTTTGGAGAAGTGGCATGTATGATGATGGTGGTGCTCATGGGTCCCCAAGTATCATCTTTTCAACAGGGGAGAATGAGCATGTAGTGACTTTGGCTACAGTTCGACAGGATTTACATTTGCCAGAAAACCGTGTCTACAGTTCAACTGTTGAGGAGCCAGTCCTTCAGCATATGATGGCTAGTTTGGGGGTATGAAAAGACATTGGCAAAACTGGGTCAATTGAAGAGACCTCACATAAGGAGGGAATGGAGTTTCTTCTTTGACTGCATCACAAAGGCCTTCGCCAACAAATGTTCTAATTTTGATGCAATCCCTATTCTCAGTCAACAAATCAAGTATGCTCTCATTAATCAAACTCATTTTGATTGTGCAAGTGCTATTTTAGGCTTTATTGGGGATATGATGACAGAAGATAGAAATACAGTTTACTTTGCTAGATCCTGTCAGCTTATTTATAGTTTTTGTTATTCTGATGCACCCCAATTAGCAAGTGAGTTAATTGAACCATTTAAGCTTGCTAAGAGAGTCTTTACTGACTTATTATCTGCTAATAATAAGAAAACTGTTTTGAGACCCCTCCAAATTCCTACTTCTGTCAAACAGTTTTTGGTAAACTCTGATCCAACCACATATTCTACCAAATATCCTGATGTCCAACCATCCCAACCTCCATCAGCAACTACACAACCAACCACCTCTCAACCTCAACCAACTCAACCAACAATCAGAACTTACTTCCAACCATCAGCTCAATCTTCACAACACCAACCATCAGCACATACAATCAGACCTTCATCTTTCAGGCCTAAGAGGGCAAAGTCTGTTCCTCAACCTCCACAAAAGAGAAGGAAGATGATTCTCAGGGATGAATCTGATAGTGAAGACAAGGAAGGACAAGTTCATGCATCAGATGCTGTGACTGCAAAAGCTGCAGGGTCAACCCCACAGGTAAATGCTGACGCTCAAAATTCTGATACTTTGAAGAGAAAGAGAACTGCTAGTTCTGATGCTTAAGAAACTCCTTCACTAGCAAGGAGATTGAAGAAAATGAGAGAAAAAAGGCACATGGCTAAGCCTCTATCTGAGGATACTACTGAAGCTGAGGAAGGGGATCAGGAATCTCTGATCTCATCAGAACCTGTTGTAATTGAAGCTCTGCCATCCCCTACTCAAGCTCAAGATACCGTGCTAAGACCTCCTGTCTCTCCTATTAAAGCTAAGATAATGCTGAAGCACAAGACAAAAATTCTGAAATAGATATTCACAATCTGAATATACCAACTGTTCTTTATCTGGAAGCTCCTACAGCAGCTCAGACATCTCCACCTCACTCTCCAATCTTAAATGCTGAGATACCATCTACACCACCAACTCCTAATCTGGAGATAAATTCTGATCATCAGAATTTAGATGAAGATGTACCTGAATCTCTAGTTGCCTCACACACTCTAGTGCTGTCAGAACATAATGAGTCTTCTTTAAGTTCTGCAGACAGTGTTTCTGTTGATACTCCAGCTCCCATTCTAGGAAATGAGACACTAATTAAGAAGTTTGTTGAGCAAGCTGCTCCTATTCCTTGGGAAGATACTCACAGAGGTGTGGAGTGGACCAAGAAGTGGAATGAAACTGATTTTATTCCAAGCTCCAAAGTATTGACAGACCATATTGGAAAAGCTGATGAGTTACTCACAAATTCTGATTTCGAGACTCAACTCAAGGTTACAGCTCTGTCTACCAAAAATCTTCAAGGTCTACACTCTCAAACTCATGCCAAGGTTGATAAACTTCTTGAGTCAGCTGAAAAGCTAGATATGAATCTCAAGTTAGACAAGTCAAGGTTTATCAGACCTATTTCTAAGAAAGTTGAAGCCATTGAGAAGGCTCAAGAGAAGCAATAGGTCCAAATCACTGAGGTCCTGCACAATCAAGCTTCTCAGCAAACTCAGTTGAATGAGATTCAATCTTCAGTAGAACTTCTTCTCTCTCTCCTACTACTTGATGATGCCAAAAAGGGGGAGAAGGTAGTTAAGTACAAATGTTCTAGTGATCAAATACTGAAGAGGAAAGATGATGAAGCTGATGACCAGGGAAACCCTAACAAGGGTAGAGGTCAAGTTCTAGGTAAAGGGCAAAGCAATAAGGTTTCTTCTGGGAAACTAATCTCTGATGCAAGCAAATCTTCTATTCAAAAGAAGACAAGTTCTGAAGCTGCTCAAACTCAAAATCTGATAGCAAGTACTGATACTCAAAATCTGATCTCAAGTCCTGATGTTCTGATTCAAGGAGGAAGTAAAGACTCTCAGTAGTTTTTGCAAACTCTGAAGTACAAGGGAAAACAGACTACTGTCTACTACAAAGATCCTAAGATTCAGACATTTGATAAAGAGATTGCTAGAAGATTATTTATGAAACATAATCCTGGAATGGATTTGGAAGCTCTCAAGGAGGAAGAAGCTAGATTTAAAGCTGAAAAGACAAATCTAAAGCCAAAAGCTTCTATGCTAAGAAACCTCCAAGGCCTAAAGTGAAAGGCATTGTGATCAAAGAGAAATCAAATTCTGAGGCTTCAAAGCCCATGACAAGATCACAGATTGATCCCAAAGATAAAGGGAAAGGGAAAGTTGATGAACCAGTAAAGTCACAGGAAATGATAATTCCTCAAATCCTGATAAAACCTGTGTGCAAAATGGTTCAAGTTACTGATGATACTCTTGCTGAAGATGAAGATGTTCAAACTCTGAAAAGAAGGAAGATTTCTGAAGAATCAAAGACAACCTCTGACAAAGTTCAAGTTGTTCAGAGTGAAGAACAACAAGCTAAAACAGAAACAACAAGTTCTGATAAAGTCATCAAGAAATCAACCTCTGACAGTGCTCAAGTTGATTTAGACAAGATGGAAGTAGCTGATAAAAAGAAATTTCTGTGGAAGAATGTCAAACCATCAGATCCAAAGAAAAGCCAATTGCTGTCTACTTTCATGACTATTGGGTTAAATGCTAGAGAACCAAGAGACAGGGCTGGGCTAGGTTCTGATGAAGTTAAGATCAAGACAGGAGTTGAAGTTACTACTAGAGATCCATTTCTACTGACTGACAGACCTCTTGAAGATGTTGCACAGAAATACCTTGATAATGTTGTCCCTTTTCAAGTGGTACTGAATGTTAATGACAAACACAATGTCAAGGAAAATCTGATTCTTTTCCAAGAAGATGGAAGGACATATCAGATGTCAGAATCAGATGTGCTAAACAAATTACTGAAAGAACTTCAATTCTTTCATTACCTTTTAAAGGTAAAGTCTGATATTACCTGGAGATGGTCAAATTTCATATTGAAGACCATAAGCGATAAAGCAAGAATTTCTGGTTCAAGGGTTACATAATTCATTCCTAATATTGTTGAAGATGATGGAAATAAGATTCCAATGAAGAAGGATTCTGCTATGCTTGAAGTGATCATGGAAGAGAAATGTTTATGCTACAATGAAGATTCTTCTCATCCAAAGGTAATAAGACTGTGTGATGGTTTAGAAAGAAGCCATATCTCTGCTTTAAGGACTGTAATCTATCAGATTGGAAGTCAGAATGAAGAGATGAAACAAGTCAAGACTACACAATCCCAAGTCCTGAGGAATAAAGAAGAAAAGCTGATATCAAGCTTTGTCAAGAATCACTTTGGATTCAAATTGACTCAGTGAGATTGGTAAAAGCTACAAGAACTGTAAGTTGTAGTTAGTTATCTAGTTAAACACTTATTGCATTTGTACTTAAAATGTTTTTGACATCATCAAATCTATTAACTTGTATATTTTGCATAATTTACAAGTTGGGGGAGATTGTTAGATATATTTGAGATGTCATGTCTAATATGATTTGTGTTTAGTTTTCAGAACTTAACAACAGGACATATCAGGACTTAATGAAATCAGGACTTACTGAAAGTCAGAACTTAATATCAGAACTTAAGGTCATATCAGAACTTAAGTGCGGGAAGACTTTCAGATAAGGAAAGAAGCTGATTTACAGAAGAGAAGATCTGGACTAAAACAATAGAAGATATGCATGGAAAGAGTTAGAGGACTAGAAGACTTGTAAAAGATATCTGATTGATATATTTTAGGAGACAGAATTGTATTCCATGTCAATTAGAATATATTTTGTAACTGTGTAGTATATAAACACAGCTTAGAGTTTACACTATATGTGTTATCATTATCGAGATACATTATTCATTGTAACCTAGCATCTCTTAGTGATATTTGTAACAAATTTTATTGAATATATTTGATCTTTGTTACATACTTGTGTTTAAATCGATTTGATTGTGGGAATACTGTATTCAATCCCCAGTTTTGTGTGACCTAACATATATACAAAATATGAAATAATGAAAAGTTTTATTGGTAATTGTCAACATGCTTTATTGGTCTAACTATCATTTATTTTTTCATATTAATTCTAATTATTATATAAATCAATTAATCTTTCTAATTAAAACATGTCATCTTTTTAATTTTTCACAACTAAAACACCTCCTTTTTCAAAAATATCACAAGCAATTCAATTTAATAAGATAAAATAAAATATATATTTTTATATTAATGATGAAATTATTAAAGTTTTGTTGGTAGTCTGCATTTACCTAATCACCCTTACTTGATTATTCATGTTAATTTTAATTAGTATATAAATAAATTACTCTTTTTAACTTAAATTCGTTATTATTTTTTTATTTTTTCCAAATAAAACACCTTATTTTTCAAAAAAAAAAAACCCACAGGCAATTCTCTTTAATTAAATTAAATTAAAGTAAGTACTTCTCTTGTAATCCTAATTAGTAAATATAAATCAATAACCTTTTTTAAATAACACACATTACTTATTCTATTTTTTCAACTAAAACACCATTTACAGGGTTAAATCAAGGTCTAATAGTTGGCACAAAAACAATTAAGTCTAAGCCGTAACATGAACATTAGTACATGAATTGTACTCATAAATTTTGGTTTGCAAAATTGGAGGATTGGGAAATTAGACATCAAATTCGTAAATTTTGGTTACAAAATCTGAGAATTGGGTAATTAGAAGTAAATAGTAGTCATATGATCACCTCTATTTTTATTTATCCTCTATATATTTATAATTATATTTAACATAAAGTACTCTCATTAATATATTGTGATTCAGAATATAATAATAATGTAAATAGGTATAAATTAAAAATCTATATTGTACATTATTCATCCACTTAAACAAAATTATACTATTAATTCGGGCTCGGATATAATAAATAAAAGAGATTTATGTTGGCCTTGAGCCTGCTTCATCACCATGACTTGATTCAGATAAATAGTTATTAGAATATAATGAAAGATATATCCAGCTATACATATCGACACATACTCAGTATTTTTATCAATTATAACCAATAAAATATAAATAAAAATTAATAAAATAATAATTATTTAAAAACATATACACGGGCTTTAAAGTTATTATATCCTCATATAGAATAAACTTGTATATAATAAGCCTAAAGAATTTCTTATCCAAAATTTTGACCATGTGCCTCTAAAATAATATCAACAGTTCATCTAACATTTTTGAAAATGGACGATCAAGATTATTTTTATTAGTATAAGAACTTATTAATATAATGATTTATAGAAAATGATTACATTATTCTAATGATATTTAAACATCAAAATGCAATACACTTTACTAAAACAGTCCCAGATAAAAAATTATTGCACTTTAAAATTAACTTTGTGAAAATTAAAACAGAAGTTGCATAATAGGTTACAGAGGTTGCAAATAGTATTTTTGAAAATAAAATTTAAAAAATGTATTTTAAAAAATAAGTTTAAAAATGACAGTATTTTCAAAATATTTTTTTAAAAATACGCTATTTTTGAAAAAACACCCCATTTGTAATTTGTAATCGGGCCTAATTGAAATTTGTAAGTAAACATGTTTGAGTAAAGGAAAGTTCATCTTATCTAAATTTTGAACGTAAACATTTCTACACAAAATTTTTATAATTTAAAATATGATTTCAAAACATGCAAATTAATAGATTAGCAAATTAAATGAAATCTATCATTAAATCTAAAAAAATTATGATGTATTGAATATCATGAGATTTTAATAAATTGCTGACCAAATGATATATGTATACTCCCATCATTTTAAATTTTGGTTGGGGCTTATTTTTTTGTATTATAAGGTAAATTCTATTTAATGATCATCTTTATAATTCCTAAACTAGAATGTTTCAATGCACTTGTAAAAAAAATAGTGTTCAAAGAAAAACATGATAATTTACCCTGATTATAATTTGAAGTCAGCCTAAATTGAAATTTATCAAATTAACATAATTGAGTTATGCATCAGAAATGACCCATCAATTGATCAAATTTAACCATCATTTTTACTAAAAATATATTGTTCAGTTGTAAGCCAAAATATTTGTATTGTTATAATTATTTTAATTAAAACAAGATATCATTAATTAAAAATCCTCAAAGATAAGTACCTCAAATAATGAAATAGTATCTAAAACTAATGTTAATATCAATACCCAATATTCCACGCACTCCCTTCAACTAGTTGGATTTTTAACATTGTGTAAATTATTCAGGGGATATTGAAATACACAAATAGTAATAATATTTGTGAATATTTTTATTTATTTTTTAAATAGATAATTTTAATAGGAGTGGATGCAGATTGTTTTAAAATATAATATATTTTTTTATAAAAAAATAACAAAATAATTTTTAAAACTATTTATTTGTTAAAAAATTTACTAGAAAGGCAGACACTTGAAAATTGGATGAGCGGCAAACAGTAGCATGTCTCCCCTGCCAAAACATTATGAGAAATTTACTTTCTATTCTCCTCTCCCTCTTCTCTATTCTCTCTTTTTATCCCTTCCTTTCTCTTTATCTCTCTATCTCAACATATCAGCGTACTTCATTTTACTTTCTGTTTTATAAGCTTGGAGATATAAATTACGTTGTCGTGCGTCTAGTGATGTTTTAAACCTGGAGAAATTGGTGTGTGTGCGTCGGGATGGTATGTAAACTTCACATAATTAACATCCTAAAGTTTCTATAATCAGTTTTGCTATTTTACTTAATTCATTCAATGATTCTCGGTATCAAAGTCTTTTTTATTATTGTGGGAGCTAGTTAACATCTTAAAGTTTCCATAATCGATTTTGCTATTTCATTTAATTCATTCTATGATTCTCGGTATCAAAGTTTTTTTATTGTCATGGAAGACATGTGTTTAATGTAAGAATTTGGCTCAATTACAAAAGTCCCACTGGCCCACTATCTTCTCTTAGCATTCAAGGTGAAGTTAATCATCTTAGGCAGACAAGAATTCCATATAAATTTCTGTAAGGATGATATGGTTTCTTTGTTCTAATGTATAAGCCATTTTTGTTGGAAAGTAACATATTTGTAGTAGCTTAGTCATCTAATAGCTCTCTTCATAATGATAACACTACAATTTAGCAAGTAGAGAAGTTTTGCTTTCTTAATCTAAGCTTTAAATGAAAAAGGTAGTGGGAGAAAACTATTCATGATCTGTAAGTAATTTTAAACTGCAAAATCTAGTTGTCACCTGTTTTTTCGTTGTTCTCTAAATGTATACCTACAATTTTTAAATAAATCATAAGCTCTGAATTGTGTTTTATAACCACTTTATTTTGGCCAAGTAAACTCGACAACCATGATTTTGTAGATGGCATAGTAAGTTATGATTATTTTAACCACCTGCTCTGGTTTCTTATGCATATATAACAATATAGTTTTTAATACAGACTGTTGTCCTCACGGTTGGCATGTCATGCCAAGGTCGCGCTGGAGTAGCTAAGAGAGCTCTAGGCTGTGTGTTGCCTGATGCAGTTTTTCACACTGTTGCAAAATCAAGAAGGAGGATTACTGGAAATCAACATCAAGAACAACTAAATCAGAGCCAATAAAAACTGTAGCCATTTGTTGCTATGTTATATTGATGATAATATTGTGTAAAAAAGTTCATTGTTAGACATAGAAATTTTAAGTTAATTTTTTTTTTACTTCGGTGATGTTAGTTTAGTAAAATGAGGAGGAGCAGGGATGTTTTAATTTTGGAATGTATATACAGATTTATGATTATGAAAACTAGGCAATGCATATTTATAAAAAAACTTTTCATTTTTTATTTAAATCGTGTTGTAATTGCTGCTGCATTATAATGTTACAATTTATAAATAATGAATAAAATGTGTTACCAATTGGGGTCCCACTTCCCGGTGGGCCCCATTTTACTACAAAGTGTATGTTTTTGCAACAAAATTTTAGGGTGTTGGGATAGGTATTAGAAATGTTGCCTTTAAGGTCTAAGTCAACGATGAAAAAACTAAAACGGAAAAAGTGTTGTCGTTGATAGTGTTTCGGCTACAACAACATTTTTTCGACTTCTCGCAATATTCGTGAGGTGTTGCAGAAGGTCATTTATGGAGTAGTGTTCGATCCGTAAATATTTAACATCAGTTTATCTAACTGTAAACAATGACAAAAATGACTATGAACATTGGGTATTTATGATGAAAAATTTTGATTTTTATGGTGTTTTGGAATGTGGATGTGAGTTCATGTTTGCGGGTTTAGTTTGTAGTTATGAACATTGGGTGTTTATGATGAAAAGTTTTGATTTTTATGGTGTTTTGGAATGTGGATGTGAGTTCATGTTTGGGGAAAAGCAAAAGATTGGCTGATTTGGCTGCGCTTAAAAGGAGGACCAGGTCAGATAAAGAGTTTGATGAAGAGACTGTGCTGAAGTTTGGGGATAGTGGGTCCCACATTCCAGTGATGCTTGGTGAGGTTTTGGAGGTTTTTGGGAGTGTCGAGGTTAAGAGTTTTGTGGATTGTACTCTTGGTGCTGCTGGGCATTCTTCTGCGGTATGGTTGTGATTGAAAGTTTTGATTTTTATGGTGTTTTGGAATGTGGGTGTGAGTTTATGTTTGCCAGTTTGGTTTGTAGTTATGTACATTGGGCGTTTATGATGAAAAGTTTTGATTTTTATAGTGTTTCAAAATGTGGATTTGAGTTTATGTTTGCTAGTTTAGTTTGTAATGATGTACATTTTGTGTGTATGACGAAAAGTTTTGATTTTTATGGTGTTTCAAAATGTGGGTTTGAGTTTATGTTTGCTAGTATAGTTTGTAATGATGTACATTTTGTGTGTATGATGAAATTTTTTGATTTTTATAGTGTTTCGAAATGTGGGTGTGAGTTTATGTTTGCTGGTTTAGTTAGTAGTTATGTACATTGGGTGTTTATAATTAAAAGTTTTGATTTTTATTGTGTTTCGAAATGTGTGTGTGAGTTTATGTTTGCTAGTTTAGTTTGTAATGATGTACATTGGGTGTATATGAGGAGAAGTTTTGATTTTTATTGTGTTTCGAAATGTGGGTGTGAGTTTATGTGTACTGGTTTGGTTTGTAGTTATGTACATTGGGTGTTAATGATGGAAAGTTTTGATTTTTATGGTGTTTGAAATGTGGGTTTGAGTTTCTTTATGTAGGGATTGTGTGTAATGATGTACATTTGATGTGTTCAGTGAAAAGTTTTGATTTTTATGGTGTTTTGAAATGTGGATTTGAGTTCGTATTTGCGAGTTTATTTTGTAGTTATGAACATTGGGTATTTATGATGAAAAGTTTTGATTTGTATGGTGTTTTGGAATGTGGATGTGAGTTCATGTTTGCGGGTTTAGTTTGTAGTTATGAACATTGGATGTTTATGATGAAAAGTTTTTAACCATTCAATCATCCGAAAAGCACCAACACCAACCCCATCATCTGCATCAATCATCCAAAAATCACCAACACCAACCCCATCATCTGCATCAATCATTGAAAAACTACATAAACTACATTACCAAATGTACAACCCCCAGCATTTGCAAACCTATACACCAACCCCAGCATTCATACACTTACATTCTTACTACACAGAACTGTCTAAATTACCAATGTACGACTACGCAAAAGAAAAGACCTTGAGTACAAGAATTGATCATATATGCTCTTGGATGAACTGCAGAGCCTCAATGCAAACTTCATCTAGCTGTTCAATGCTGTAACACGATCGAGTCTTGGCCAACCACTACAAATTCTAAACAAACAAAATTCAGTACATGAATGGAAAGTAACCATATCGAAAAGTAACCATATCTCAGTATATAGCAAACTGGAAGCGTCAAAGTAATACCTTTTTAGCAAAATTCAACTTGTCATCATCGATAATTTCTTTCATGTATCGCATTATTACATACGCACATTCACTCCCACCGGGTTATTTGGGAGATCCCTATTTCATTAATTAAAAGACAAATCAGGCATGTCAAATAAATCATATATATTAAGCACAAATATTACGTACTCAATCTATTGTACTTACACTAAGAAACTTTGCCTTGGCCATCTTGTTGCCACTGCCGGTTTCAGAGTTGTAACTTTTCAAAGCCCTTCCTAAAAAACATAAAATCTCATACAATGTACAGAAATGAACATGCAATTATACCAAACTGTTACGTTAATAAAAATTTACCTTGATAACGCCTTTTCTAGTTCTGAAAATTGTGTCGGGTGAGGTAGTGGATTCAGAATATATATTTCCCCTTCCCAGATAACGACCAAAATCTAATGCATACTATTTTCACAAAAAAACAAAGACAGATAGGACACATCACATAGAAGTTTGTACTGTACTGTCCATATTTTTAATTTTCAGTATTACAATAACTACTTACTTCTGATTATACGGAAGAATGAATAGGCGATACGGGTTACCCTCTCTCAACCGGTTTAAAATATATGCTTCAAAATCAGCATTCACGTGATATGTGGATCCGGGGTCAATAAACACAAATGTCTCCGCCAGTTCTGGTATTTCACTAATCTCATAATGCAAGTGCCTATCGAAAGAGTGCTGATATTAAAATGCAAGTTCTGGAAAATTATAAACATTAAAAAAAATGATCATTAAAAAGAAAAAAAAGGTAACTTACGCCATGTAACTTACAACTACTGCTTGGCCCAACATTTCAAACTCCAATAAAGACAGAACATTCTCATGCAACAAATAAATTGTTTTTTCAAGTCCAAATACATTCGGCTCACATCAAACCTGGATACTGACCCCGGTAGTTTTCATCCAAGTTGTTGCATGTTTATACAACAGCTTAAAGCCCTTTGGCACTTTCGCACCTGGCTTTGCTTGAAGAAATTGTGCCTTCAAATCCTACAACCCGTCATTCTTTTTTATTTTTTCAGCACTTGTTCGGGGCCTTTCTTTTTTCTGCACCTGATGATAATATAAAACCAAAATAAAATATACATACCACTTAATTTTTAATATCTTGGAATGAACAATTTAATTTCAAAATTCAGACAGTATTATACATATATATATATTATTCATCATACCGCAACATTTGTGTAGCTAATTAATTCCTCAGGCCATGCCAAAAAAGATCCTAAAGCATCGCAGACAGTCATCATATCATCACCACGTGTCTCAGCTGGAAGCAAGGCATCTGGTTTTATGAGGCCATCAACGGAGACACATTGATGTCCAATTGGTATATCAACTCCATGTACCAAATCAGTTAAATTATCCTCGTGAGGATATACCATACCAAATGCAACCTTATTCTCTAGTCTCTCGACAGATAGCTCACAAGATCGTTAGGCCTTTAATATTTAAATAAACAAAATTAAAAAATTAAGGTAACAATGATTTACCTTAGTAAGATAAATGACAAGGTTGCGCACAAAATTAAAATAACTTACGTGACTTCCAGGAGGTGAAGGCCTAGTTGGGCCATCTGTAAAAACACAGTCATCATCTTCATATACCAACACAACTCCTCTTGCAGGTGGTGGATTTGACTTCATTTCTTTATCCTTTTCCAGATCGAAACTTGCCTTTTCAGATGGCATTGGAGAGTGAAAAGTACGTCCACTTTCGATCACTGACCCAAGCGATCAATCTCTGCCTCGAGAGCTTGCGTTTTAAGGCAAATAACTGATGTGAAAGACTAACTTGTTCAAGTCTAAATGATACATAAACATCACTTCATTCTAGAAAAAACTGATGTCTATACATCACCTTTCATTAAAGAAACAGATGCTTAATATGCCATTTTACATCACCTCTGTCAAAATTATCGATGTTTTTGTGATAAAAAACATAGCTCAATATATGTTTAATATGTTTTAATAGGTGTAATTTAGTTATTAAATAATTTTGTTATAGCATTTTTGTAAAAAATCATAACATAGACATCAATGTTTTTCATTAAAATCGATGTTTTGTGACAAAAAACATAGCTCATGATATGTTTAACATGTTTAATTAGGTGTAATTTAGTTATTAAATAATTTATTTATAGCATTTTGTTCTAATAATCAACACATAGACATCTGTTTTTTTAACTAAAATTGATGTCTAATCGAGTATAGACATCGGGTATTCACCGATGTCTAGAATAGACATCACCGACATCAACATCAGTTGGGAAACAGCATAGACATCGGCCAAAAAGCGATGTCTATGGACTTTTTTCTTGTAGTGTCCATTCTTTCCTAAGACCCAACCTTCTAATTTCACTTAACTTAGATGTAGTGAGTGCATAGCCCATAGAGTTAAGCATGTTAACAATATCAGTGTCTGTGTGTGGAGTAGTAACATTGTTATCAGGGATTTTAAAGCATGCTTTTACAATATCACTATTTATGTAAAATTGCTTACCTTTTAGAGTGAAAGTGATGGTCTTGTCTGTTGAGTTGTACACTGTAGTTGTCCATATCTCCTCTACAACCTCACAGTAAATAATGGGTGATTCCAGCATGGCATAGTTGAGTTTGCAGTTCTTTACAAAATCCATCATTTTGTGATAGTCACCAGACTGTTGAATCTCCTTGTTTACTAAAGCTGAGAAGTTGTTTTTCTCATAGATGTAACCGATTTGAGACATGATTTTCACTACAGGTGCCATTGCTAAAGATTTGAAAGTTTGTAGAGAGAGAATTTGATTTTGAGAAGAAAGAAGTTAGAGCAATTAAATCTTGAGAATGGTAAAAAAAAAGATTGAAAATGAATTTAGCTTTTATACTATCTCAGAGATAAACCGACAAAAATAATAAAGTGAAATAAAGGACCAATAAAAATTACCCAAAATAGCCGTTCAAAAATAAATAAACTGTAAAAATTCTGTCCCTGATCCGTCGTGTCATGCTTACAAGCTGTAAGTATACTCGATGGATAATTTCCAGAGCTTTAACGGCTAAGATTGAGACAATTCGACGGATGAGGATAAATCAGTTATCCGTCGAGTTATAAAATATTCCAGAAAAATAATTGATTTTTATAGACGAAATATATTCCGACGGATGATCAAACTCAATGGATAATGAGCATCCGTCGGGATGTAAATTTTGACTTAGCCAAAATTTCATCAAAATAGAAAGATCAATTAAATTTCTGGCTATATAAAAACTTGCAAAATGTCTGAAATGATTCAAGAATAATTGAGCATACCTAACTCACTTACCAACCTTGAAAAGGTGGATTCATCAAGTGGCTTGGTAAATATGTCTGCAAGCTGCTTTTCACTTGGAACAAAATGCAGTTCCACAGTACCATTCATCACATGTTCTCTTATGAAGTGGTACTTGATGTCTATGTGCTTTGTTCTTGAATAGTGTACTGGATTTTCACTGATAGCAATTACACTTATGTTATCACAGAAAATGGGAATCATATCCACTTGTAGACCATAGTCCAACAATTGGTTTTTTATCCAGAAAATTTATGCACAACAACTACCAGCAACAATATATTCAGCTTCTACAGTAGAAGTAGAGACTGAATTTTGCTTTTTACTGAACCAGGACACAAGCTTGTTCCCTAAAAATTGACAGGTTCCTGTTGTACTTTTTCTGTCTATTTTACAACCTGCATAATCTGCATCTGAATAACCAGTTAGATCAAAACCAGACTCTGTGGGGTACCAAATGCCAAGTTTTGGTGTTCCCTTGAGATATCTGAAAATTCTCTTAATAGCTATTAAATGAGATTCTCTAGGATCAGCCTGAAATCTAGCACAAAGACAAGTAGCAAACATTATATCTGGCCTACTAGCTGTTAAGTACAGGAGTGAGCCAACCATGCCCTTATAGCTTGAAATATCCACAAACTTTTCAGTAGTGTTTAATTCAAGCTTAGTTGTAGTGGCCATAGGAGTTTTTGCAAATGTACAATCCATTAGATCAAACTTCTTTAAAAGATCATGAATATATTTAGTTTTACTAATGAATATTCCATCACTAACTTGCTTAACTTGTAAACCAAGAAAGTAAGTTAATTCTCCCATTATGCTCATTTCATACTTATTTTGCATCAATTTGGCAAACTTTTTACAAAGTTTTTCATCTGTAGAGCCAAATATAATATTATCTACATAAATTTGAACAAGTATACTAGAGCCATTAACATTTTTAAAGACTAAAGTTTTATCAACAGTACGTCTTGTGAAGTGATTTTCCAAAAGAAACTTTGATAAAGTGTCATACCAAGCTCTAGGTGCTTGCTTCAGTCCATAAAGTGCTTTCAAAAGGTAGTAAACATGATTTGGAAAATTTGGATCTTCAAAACCAAGAGGCTGACTGACATAGACTTCCCCCTCTAAATCTCCATTCATAAATGCACTTTTGACATCCATTTGTTAGACGTTGAAATTGGCATGAGCTGCATAGACCAAGAAAATTTTGATTGCTTCAAGTCTTGCAACAGGAGGAAAAGTTTCATCAAAATATATTCCTTCTTATTTATAATAGCCCTTAGCAACTAATCTAGCTGTGTTCCTTACTACTATGCCATTTTCATCCATCTTGTTTCTGAATACCCATTTGGTGTCAATTGGATTCTTTCCTTTAGGCTTGGGTACCAACTACCGTACCTTGTTTCTTTCAAATTGGTTTAACTCCTCCTGCATAGCTAAAATCCAATCGGGATCCAACCAAGCTTCTTCTACCTTCTTTGGTTCTTCCTTAGATATGAAGCTACTATATATACATTCTTCTTGAGTTGCTCTCCTTGTTTGAACTCTAGAAGACACATCACCAATGATGAGCTCAAAGGGGTGATCTTTTGTCCATTTTCTTTGTTGAGGTAGATTAGCTTTAGATGAAGATGCCTCATTGTTGTCTTCATGTGTGACTGAGTTTTGAATATTAGAAACTCCCCCTGAGTTTGTGAATCTTTGATTTGAGAAATGGGAACTTTCTGTAAGTGATCTATTCAGACTTTCAGCTTCTCTTAATGACCCAACGGATGATGCACTCTGTGTTCCGACAGATGAAGCTGATTGTCTCCCGACTGATGAAGCAAATTGTCTCCCGACGGATGAAGCATTCTGCAACTCGATAGATGTTGAATTTTGTGCTTTATTTGTAGTATATTTTTCTGCATTATCCTTTACCATTATTTCCTGATCACATTTATCATCACTATCATCACTAACCATCTCCACATTATCAAATTTGAGACTCTCATGAGAATCTTCATCTTGCAGTCCTTCAATCTTTTTATCATCAAACACAATATGTATTGATTCCATAACAATGTTGGTTCTCAGATTGTAGACTCTATATGCTTTTCCCACAACATATCCAACAAAAATTTCTTCATCTATTTTAGCATCAAACTTCCCATGTTGATCAGTTTGATTTCTCAAGATATAACATTTGCAGCCAAGACATGAAGAAAATTTAGAGTTGGTTTCTTGTTCTTGAAAAATTGGTAGGGTGTCATACACTTTGCTTGATTAATCAAAGAAATGTTCTCAGTGTAGCAAACAGTATTCACTGCTTCAGCACATAAATATATTGGTAACTTTGATTCTTCAAGCATTGTCCTTGCAGCTTCAATAAGAGATATGTTCTTTCTTTCCACTACTCCATTTTGTTGTGGAGTTCTTGCTGCAGAAAACTCATGCATAATCCCATTCTCTTCACACAATGTTATCATTACAGAATTCTTGAACTCAGTTCCATTGTCACTCCTGATTCTTCTTACTTTATAATTAGGATGATTGTTGACTTGCCTTATGTGATTATTGATGATTTCCCTAGCCTCATCTTTAGACTTTAGGAAATATGTCCAAGAAAACTTTGAGAAATCATCTACAATTACTAGGCAAAATATTTTCCTTGAGATGGACAACACATTGACTGGTCCAAACAAATCTGTGTGTAGCAATTGCAAAGGTTCTTCAATTGTTGAGTCAAGCTTCATTTTGAATGATGCTTTAATCTGATTTCCCTTTTGGCAGGCATCACACAGTCCATCCTTAGAAAACTCCACTTGAGGAATTTCTCTAACCAGTTCTTTCTTGACAAGCTCATTCATGGTCTTGAAGTTTAGATGGGATGGCTTCTTGTGCCATAGCCAACTTTCATCTTGACTTGCTTTACTGAGAAGATAAGTGACAGATTCTGCAGTAGATGAGTTAAAGTCATCTAGATACATATTTTCTCTTCTCACAGTAGTGAGAACCACTTTGTTGCTTCTTTTGTTTGTCACAACATAGGCTTCTGAGTTGAAGGTTACTGAATTGCCCTTATCACAAAACTAGCTGATACTCAACAAATTATGATTGAGACCATCCACTAGGGTAACCTTCTCAATGATAACATTGTCTTTTGAAATCAAGCCATATCCCACAGTATAACCTTTTTCGTCATCTCCAAAAGTAATACTTGGGCTAGCTCTGTCCTTGAACTATGTGAGCAGGGTAGAATCTCCAATCATGTGTCTTGAATAACCACTATCCAGGTAACAATGATTCTTTCTGTTTCCCTGCACACATCAAAATCAAATCAAGTTGATTTTGATTTTGATACCCAAGTCAAATGAGGTCAAACCTAAGAAACCAAACAAGAAAGCTAACAAGGCTCTGTGAGCAGGGTAGAATCTCCAATCATGTGCCTTGAATAACCACTATCCAGGTACCAATGATTCTTTCTGTTTCCCTGCACACATCAAAATCAAATCAAGTTGATTTTGATACCCAAGTTTCCTTGGGTCCTGCCTTGTTACTTTCTTGTTTGGTTTCTTAGGTTTGACCTCATTTGACTTGGGAATTTCTGATTCATCCTTGGTCATTTGAGTTGGACCTTTGAAACGAGTCATTAAAATAGAATTATCATGCATATTTTGATTAAGAGGAAAAGGCATGTTGTTTGCAAACATGTTTCTAGTAAGACATGCTAAATGGCATCTGAGGCATACTAAATGCAGCATAATAAGGATTAGGTGCAAATGGCATATTAACAAATTGTGCATTCATATTCTGAGCAGACATAGCATTTACAGGCATAGAAGGCATAACATTCATGGTGGGAATAGGAGATGGTACAGATATAGGAGTAGGCATGACAAGTTTGCAGTTAACAAACAAATGATTAATACTACCACACTTAACACAGATTTTTCTTGGAGCATACTTATCAGGTGTGTAGTTGTTATGTTTGTTAATCCCTACTTTCCCATTTCTATTATTTTTCCTTTTAATTTATGTTTTAACCTCTATCTTTTCTAATCTATCATTCAATTGCTTGATGGACATATGACCAACATTCACTTTCTTCTCCTTCTTCACTTGACTTGATTCTCCTGGAACAAAGTTTTTGAAAACTGATCCATATTTCTCATTTAGCTTGGCAAGTTTGGATTTGCTCACAGGTTTGCTTACAGCCGACGGATGAGGATTTATGTCACTCGACGGATAATCCTTTTGATTATCCGACGGATGACTCTCATCATCCGTCGAGTCTACATCTGTTAGAAATCCTTCAACCAAATTGGATTCTAGCTTCTCCTTACTCTTTTTCCAGGATGCATCACAAAATGACTCAATACCTTGAACTTTAGTGATGTGAGCATGGACATCTCTGGATGATTTCAATGCTATAATCACTTCCTGTTCTCGTTCAAGCTGCTTCTTCAAAATCCCTTCTTTCCTCAAGGACTCAGTTGCACAAAAAAGACTATTTATCTCAGAGAGGTCTGCGTACAATTCTAGGAAAACGTCAACGGCTGCTCGCCTATTTGTCAAAAAAAATAGAGTACGTTATAAAGAATTAATCGGCCAGTTGGAGATTCGAGAAACAAAAATCATTAATTTGAAGATTCGTTTTGAATTTTTGATTAAATTTTGATAAACCTCTTTTCTCTTTTCATCCTTAGCAATCTCACATTCTATTCTCAATTTTTCAAATTCAATAAACTGAGATTCTAGCACATTATTCCTCTAACTTAAAAACAAATTGTTTTCTTTGATTTTAGCATTTTCTTTGGTGAGGGACTTAAGTGTAACACGTAAATGATATAATTATGTGGACATGTCATTTATGGCATCATTACACTCAACTTTAGATAAGTGTGTTAGGTTAGTGGTTATTACCTGATTAGTCAAAGAACTTGTTTCTGTTTCATCAGACTTGGCCATTAGGGCTAGATTGACATAGCTCACATCTTCAACTTCGTCCAAACCATCAGCTGCCTAGTCATTTTCTTGTGTAATGAAAGCCCTTTCCTTTTGCTTGAGCAACTCAAAATACTTCTGTTTATAATCAACAGGCTCAAACTTCTTTTTGCTGGAATCTAACTTTTTACACTCACTCGTAAAATGCCCTGCCAAGCCATATTTGAAACACTTGAATTTGGACTTATCCACCACGTTTCTATTTGGCTTGGCCACTCTAAAGTTCTTTTTGAACTTGTGCTTGACAAATCTTCTGGAAAGGAATTCTAAATGCTCATCAATATCATCCATGTCATCCTGGCTCAAATGATCTTCATTCTCAGCTACCATCCCTTTACCCTTGTTCTCACAGGCCTTTAAAGTAGACTCAATAGGTATTTGAATTGATCATCCGTCAGGTACTTTCTTGACATCCGTCGGGTAGCTTTGTTGATCATCTGTCGGGTAGCTATTTGACACTTGACTCCATTTCACTTATGCAGAATTAAAAGACATCTTATATTTACACTTAATCAAACTATTGTGCATATCTACTAGTAGTCAACATGACTCGTATGCTACTACAGAATCTACACAAAGTTATTTGCAGAAATTTGCTGCTAAACTTATTCTTACATAAGCTACTCACCCGGTGGATGTCAAATCATCATCCGTCGGGACTATATTTAATTATCCGTCGGGACGGTATTTGATCATCCCTCGAGTGCTACAAAATTCACTAAGTTAAATCTACTAAGATGTTTTGTTTAATTTGTCATCAAGTTCACAACATATTCCTAACAATATTAGACATCAGTGTTTTCAAGTGTCCGATGTGTGAAGTGACTTTTGACAATGGTTTCTCTACACCCGTAGATATCGGTTGACAATGTTTGTTTTGGCGGCACAGTATCAAAATTTTGGATAAAAACTCCATTACACTAGCTCATACTTGGTGCCATGTACATTTACTGAAATTTACTCATAATGTTTTTTCAATATTTTTAAAATATTTTCTTTTAAATTTTAATCTATATATATTTGTATATTGTTAATTCTGATGTTCTTCTAATATTTTTTTTATTTCTAATAGTTTGTTGCAATATTATTGCAACAATTATGCAGATTATAATGAGAAATATACGGATGTTGAAATAAATTATTTTTTTGCGATGTATATTATGTAGCTGCATGTAGTGGAATATTTAATCATATTTCATATACGGTCATATCCATCTGTCATATTTTATATTAGATTTGATATTTGTGTGAAAGGCAACAAATGCAATATTGAAATCAATATTTTCAAAATTGTAAGTAAACCGAATTTTTAAAAATTATATTTTAAAAATTATATTTTTAAAAATAACTTTAAAAATATTAGTATATTTATAAATAAGTTTAACAACATAATATTTTAGATAATTTCTAATATCATATAGATACATCATTTATAAATTAAATTTATAATATCCTGGAAATTATTATAAATTTTTTTGAAGACTAATTTAATCTATGACATCTTATTACCCTTATTATTTTATTTATAATAAAAAATATATATACTTGTACTAGACTCTCTCGAACCATGAAATATTGATGAAGATGAAGATGGATACTAGGAGGACGTGGATGATGAGATGGAAGAGGAGGACCAAGAGGAAGAGACTGATGAGGAGGAGGAAGAAGAGGATGAGATTGAAAAGGAGAACTGGGAAGAGATTGAAGAGGATGAAGATGACAAGGAGGAAGAAATTGAAGAAGAGGAGGAGGACGAGGAGGAAGACTGTGGAGACGAGGATCAGGTGGACAGCGGGGATGAGGACATGAAGATTTTGGATGATCTATACACATACTGCCTAAAAAGGTATAATCGGCTAAAGATCTCAATGAGTAGTGTTCGTAAAATATATAGTCTCTCAACTGGAAAAATATATACCAGTGGGTAGTGTTCGTAAAATATGAGACGGAAAATATGTACCCTTAGTCTTGGTGTTGCCCTTGTCTTTATCGAAGACACGAAAGCCGTACCTTTACCCCTGCGCTCTTATTTTCAACTCCCTTACAAGTTACATCTTACTTTTCTCATTGTCAACAACCTATCATGTATGTCATAATTTAAAATCATTAAGTATCTTCAGAAATATAAAACTATTTCATAAATTGTAGCCTGACTTCTAAATCCACAAATTCTAAATCCACAAAAGTATAAAACTTCTAAATCCGCAAAAGTACAAAATAAATTATATAAATTGGATTTTCATATTATCATATAATCCAGGTTAAACCGACATTATCATATCAACTCATTATTGTGGATCTTTTATAGAAACTTAATTTATGTTAATTAAATTCTAAATTTCAAATTTAGGAAATCTTAATATGAACCATTTTTAATAGGTAAGCCTAACCAGCTAGCTATATATATTTAATCACTTTCTTAATTATTATATTTTCTTCTAGATAGTATATATCAAAACATTTAATTAATCTTATATGCTTTAAATATGAACATGAAAAGCTAATGTAAGATCAAAAGATTACAATCAAAAGATTACAATTTTACATTTATTTATAAATTTGTAAAAGACTGATCCTGGTAATTGCACTGCCATGAGTTTTGATGTTGTAAGGATCGAAAAAATCATCACTAATGACGAGCATCCAGATGGTAATCTAGGTTGTTTAACAGAATGATAAAAGTACATTGGTATGTGACAGCTGTTAAGTAAAACATAACACTGTTAAGGTTACCAGCTGTTTGAGTACATTGGTATGGACATGACCCAATCTTGCGACCTGAATGTCACTGGAAACTGTCCTTACTAAAGCATTACAAATAGTTCTTCCGAAAGTTTTAAAGAATTTGCCCTTTCACCAGTAAGATATGCCAGAACATGTGCCACACACTTAGGTAGAAAATAGTTCCTCTGAAAGTTTTGGTGTCACCGTCAAAGTCACATCGCCAAATGATTCTTCTTGTTGCACATCAACAAGGCCGCTATTCTTTAAAACCTGAGGTAAATGATCGATATCAGACATAACCTTTTCGAAACATTAAAATTAATAATTGAAACTCATAATTCCCAACGATTAGCAAATCAATTAAACTGATAAGTAGTTGACTTCAAAGCACAGTGACTTACAAGTGTCTCAAAGACCATTCGAGCACATACTCTTCTTCTTTTTCCTTCCAAGATCGTATTCAAGCTGATATTTATTGACTGGTGGCTTTCTACAATGAGAGCGGTGGACGATCTATTTTTAAGAAATTTAGCCAAAGCTCTGCACTCATTCCATGAAAGCTGTAGGATAATCTAATATATTCGCAAACTGAATAAACCAAAGGAGATGTTCTGAACTCACACTTTTTATTCCAGCAAAACATTACAATATAAAGGAGAAAACTTGCAAATAAAGTGGCTAAAAACTAGGAAGAAAATAAACTATTCTGCTAATCAAATCTCTACTTCTATGTTTATTCCTCTTATTAGCAGCAATTTACTTGAGCACTACTCCACAGGTTTTTAAATTAAATCAAATGCATATTTAAATAAATCTTATTAAAGTTTAGATTAAACCCAACAAATTCCCCCGTAATCTAAACATATCCACGTAGATCCTTTATTCCGAGTAGCCTGCACATTTTCTCAAACTTGACCACAGTCAGTGCCTTCGTTAAAGTATCTGCTCGTTGCATATCTGTGCTAACATGTTTCACGATGATCTCCCCCTTCTCAACACACTCACGTATAAAATGATAGCGAATGTCAATATGTTTGCTCCTTCCGTGGAATACAGGGTTTTTGGCCAAATCAATAGCTGATTTGTTGTCAATATAAAGAACCAATGGACAAATATCCTCACCTGTTATTTGAGAGAGTAGAATACGTAACCAAATTGCCTGATACGCTGTTGCGGTTGCTGCCATAAATTCAGCTTCACAAGATGATAATGCCACGCACCTCTGCTTTTGGAATACCCATGTTATAAGACTTTCATTTAAGTAGAAAACTATACCACCCGTAGTTTTCCTGTCTTCAATTTTTCTAGCTAAATCGCTATCCGAGTACCCAGTTAGCACATTATTTCCGTTGTTCTTCGAGTAAACAAGAACAAATTTCAACGTCCCTTTGATGTACCTTAGTATACGCTTTGCTGCATTAAGATGCACTGTAGTAGGCTTCTCCATAAATTTGCTTAGTATGCCAACCGAGAATGCGATGTCTGGCCTTGTGTGAACTAAATAACGTAGTCCTCTAACTAAACTTTTAAACTGAGTTGTGTCCACCATTACACCACCTTCATCTTTGCTGATAATCTCTATGGGGTCCATTGGGTATTTTGTTGGATTACAACCACCCATCCCTATTTTTTCCAAGATCTTCTTAGCATATGCTGATTGTCTGAGTTCAGTATAATTAGCTCTTTGTTTGACCTCTATCCCCAAGTAATGTGAGAGTTTTCCCAAATCAGACATCTCAAACTTCTTGCTCATCTGTTCTTTAAATTCATTAATTACGATAACATTTGTTCCTGTTATAAGCAAGTCATCGACATATACTCCAATAATCAGAATTTTTCTGCTAGATCTTCTAGTGTAGACGGAATGCTCATACGGGCACCTTTCAAAACCCAACTCCTCAAGACACTTGCTCCATTTTGCGTACCACGCCCGAGGTGCCTTTCTCAGGCCATACAATGCTTTTACTAATATATACACTAAATGCTCTTTTCCTTTCTAGACGTAACCTTCAGGTTGAGATACATAGACTTCTTGTAGAATTTCTCCGTTCAAAAATGCAATTTTCACGTCCAAATTATAAACTTCCCAGCTCTTACTTGCAGCAAGAGCAAGCAAAAATCTCACAGTCTCAAGTCGAGTGACTAGTGTAAAGATCTCTTCGAAATCTACTCCCTGCTTTTGTACATATCCCTCGGCAATAATTCTTGCTTTATACTTTAAGACCTCCCCATTTGTGTCTCTCTTAATTTTTAATATCCATTTCAGACCGATAACCCTTTTTCCAGGTGGTAGCTTAGTTAGTTTCCATGTGCCGTTTCTCTCTACTGCATCCATCTCCTTCTTCATAGCTTCTTTCCATTGATGATGTTTCACAGCCTGCCCATAACTCACAGGTTCATCGATCCCCATGAAGAATAGTTCATCATCTTCAAGTTCAACCTCTTCGGTGTTGGCATAAATTTCACTCAATGATCTAAAATTTTGAGGTGGTTTGCTGCTTGTTTCAGAGTCTACACTAGATACAGATGAGCTCGAACAACATATTGACTCATTATCAGTTTCTGTATCAAGTGGTATATTAACATTTTCTTCCATCAAATTCTCTCTTGTCCCAAAAACAGTGAATGTCTTCGATTATTCTCCGCGAACGTCCTCATCTTCCTTCCATGACCATTGTTTTCTTTCCTAAAAAATCACATCTCTACTGACATGTACTGTTTCATTAACTGGATCGTACAACCTGTATACTTTTGTACCAGGTTCTTTTCCGAGATGGATAACAAGTTTTCTTCTATCGTCTAGCTTTGTCACTTTCTGGCTTGGCACCTTTATATGAGCTAAACACCCAAATACCCGTATATGTCCAATATGTGGATTTTCTCCTTACCAAGCTTCATGCGGGGTTATTCCAGACACGGCACGAGTGGGTAGTTGATTTAATATGTAAATCGAGTGGCGAATAGTTTCACCCCAGAAAGTATTCGGTAGTTGCATCTCTTTTAATAAGTTGCGAGCCATTTCAATCATTGTTCTATTTCTTCGTTCTACTACGCCATTTTGTTGTGGCGAGTAGGGTGCAGTAAGCTGTCTTGCAATGCCTGTTTCATCACAATAATTCATGAATTCTGTTCAGCAAAATTCGCCCCCTATCTGTTCTGAAAACTTTAACTTTCTTTTCGGGGCCATCTTCAACTTGTGCATGAAATTTTTTAAATATTTGAAATGCTTCATCCTTTGATTTTAATAAATATGCCCACATGACCCTACTATAGTCATCAACTAGAAAAAATTTATATCTGTTACCTGACGGGGTAGGTGGAGAGAGTGGACCACACAGATCTCCGTGAACCAATTTGAGTACCCTCTTAGCACTGTAACTTGATTGAGAAGGGAAGCATTTCCTTGTTTGTTTTGCCATTAAACACCCCGTACACACTTTTTCAGGTGTGTCAGCTTTGGTAGACCATTCACCATCTTTGTAGAATCTATCAACAATATTGCCTTGAAATTTACGTGTCCCAAACGAGAGTGCCACAACCATGTATTTTCATCCGCCTTTGACAACATACACTGAGATTCACTGTGTACAAGAATGATTTTGTACAGCCTATTCAATGACCTTTTCACTTTCATCAATAACTTCCGCCGTTTATCATGCACCCACAATAGATCACCGTTGAGAGTAACCTTATTTCCTTCTTCCGATAATTGACCAAGGCTAATAATATTATTGCAAAGTGAGGGAATATAGTATACCTCTCGTAAAATTCGTTCTTCTTCTGTCTTGCATTTGAATACTATAGAGCCTTTTCCTTTTATATGAACTACTGAGCCATCACCAAACTTGACATATCTTGTTATTTTTTCATCCAATTCTTTAAACTTTAAGCGCTGCCCAGTCATATGGTTGCCTATTATCCATAAGCTGTAAACTTTAGTTACAAATTTAGCTAATCCAGTTTCAGTTTTTCATTAAAAGCATAGTGACAAGTGCTGATTCATAACATCAGATTCTTCTGCGCACAATTTATATCACCATCACACGTAGTTCATCGAAATAGCAAATACATAGAACTCTCCATTTATAATCGTATCAATAGTTGTAGTTCAGTATACAGAAGGAAGAGGTGCATGAAGGGAAAGGGCAAGTAGCACGTGGTGTATCATCTTTGATTCCTGATAAACAGTTCTAGAGTATAATTAAGTCAAAGGATTCTATGGTATATAGAGTATGATGATGACATAAAGTTCCAAGCTACAGTTCGCATTCTAATAATTACCAAAATGCAGGATCTCATGTTATATTAAATGCTACAAAACTATAATATGGAAGTTTTCGAAATAATGTGATCAAAATAAACAGATAACAACCAAAAGGCTCTAAGCTCGAAGCCTGAAGTATCAATTTATCCCTTTTACGGGAGGTTTAAGGTTCAAACCTTGTCAAAGTGAAGAAGAAACTATGAGTGTGTTATTAAAAAAAACAAAAAACAAAAAGATAATAATTACAGTGGCATATTAAACACGGGAAATTAGAAATACTTAATCATAAGGACATTTTACTCTTTCGAATGCTTTATGTAAATAGCTTATTACCTTAAAACAAGAAAACATTGCAGCAAAAGGCAAACTTGGAAAGTAATCTTCATCTTGCAACTCATCTTCAAACAACAGAGTGTCTTCCTGCACCATCTTTCCTTGGGCTAATCGTTTAGATGTTTCCACCTTCTCTGAGCAGGATTATAATCTTCGAGTCTTTTCCATCAAGTCTTTCGCAATATTCATCAGTTCCATCAATATTGGAACTAGAAAGGTAGTGTAACTGCAATCAACTGAAAGATATCACATTATCATCAAATTACAGTTACACTGAGTTGACTTGCTTTGTAAAATTACGAGCTATTAAAGGTGTTTACTGTAATATAACACAACCATAATTAGTCACTCCACCTACGCCACCATACTGCCCCACCGCACCCGAACCGTGCACCACACTCGACCCCTGGACCACACCCGCTTGGTGCGCCCCAACTCCATTCCCCTGTACATCACCCTGACCAACTTAAACACAAATTGTACACTAAATATATAAATGATCCTTTTTCTTTAAGCCATCGCGAGTTATGAGAAAATATATAATTATATTACAAACCAGAAGAAATGAGTAATTTAGAACTTATACACTAAATTCCACTTAAACACAACTTGTACACTAAATTTGAATATTATAGATAATAAGAAACCAAAATTAAATTAAATTGACAAGTGATGAAGCGAGGAAAAAAGGATGTTGCTTACCAATCCTAATCCAAAATCGCATGCTTGAAGGACTCATGCCTCCCATCTACTTGATCAGTGAAAATGAATATCAAAGGGTCCCAATACTTTCAGTTAACAAAGTTTATACCATATACGAGCTCGAAAACACAAAATAACATAAGATTGACAACAAAAAGACAGAAAAATCAGCAAATTACAAACAAATAAAAATAATAAAAAATTGGGGGAAAATAGAAAGAGTACATTCAGATCTTATTACCCTTATCGACCCCATACATACTGAAAGGCATATGTCATAGCCTACTCGTTTATTCGAGTATTTAACTCAACTCAAATAAGAATGTAATAAGTAAATAGTGGATCAAGCATCAGAGAGATCTCACAAAGTAACATCTGTCAAAGAATAAAGAAACATTGTTCATCTGCAGACTTGAAGATTCACTGGAAGAAGTTCAAGAAGTTGATCATGCCTCAGTGATATAAATCAAGATCGTGGATTTAATCAAGTGACAGAGATCTCGTCAAGGTATCATTTATTACAAGGATTCAATCAGAACAACAAAGTCAAGACATGAAGAAACGTCACGAAAGTTAGTCACTCATGAACCAGACAGTACATCGAGTGTCAGCATTGAAGTGACGGAATTGATTCATAAGTCTCGAAGATTGTCTGAAGAATGGATGCTGCTCAGAGATAGTATTAATTCTCTATTAATTAATTAAGTCATATAATTTAATTAAGAGAATAAATTAAATCTGCAAGGATTAATTTATTGATTAATTGAATTAAATTGATTTATTAATTTAGAATTAATAATAAGGATTTTCAGAATATTAATTGATTAAAATCTGTGATAATTCTAAAAAGACAACTGATTGAACTAGTATGACAATCGGTATGACAATTGATAGTCATACCGAATGTCTTGCTAATTCAGTTGATTGTATTGATAGAATTTTCAATTAGATTAAAATCAATTATGTATTCAGAAAAACAATTTCATTTGAACTAATATGACAATCGGTATGACAATCAATAGTCATACCGAAAGTCTTGCTAGTTCATTTTAATTGTCTTCCTAGCTCTAATAGATTGTCTCACCGAAAGTCTTTCAAGCTCAAATAGATTGTCACACCAGTTCTCAACAACTTCGGCTGTGATTGTTTAAAAGAAAGCAGAAGACAATATCAAACATAATTCAGCAAAAACAGAGCAGATACAGAACAAGGAAAAAAAGCAGAGAACAAAAGAAAAATATTTCATCTTCCATCTGCTTATTCAAGATCAAATATTCTAGCTTGTTAATGTTAAATCCAAACCACTAGAATTACTTATCTTGTTCTTGTATATCAATCTAGCGGATTAAAATCCCTAGAACTTAATCTCAAATCGCTTTTAGCATTTGATCTTTTAATTACAAAAATAGAAAAAGTTCATGTCGAATTTATTCTAAATTTGTAATAATTGATTTGAGATTAATCCCTTGTAACCGATACCGTAGTTGTAACACCTTTCAAGTTTAATAAAAGTTTTATTTAACTTGAATTTTGTTTCACAATTTTATTCCGCATTTTATTCGACAAAACGGTATTGTTTGCATTCAACCCCCCTTCTACAAACAAATTGGGACCTAACAATTGGTATCAGAGCCTTCTGATTAACGTACAAATCAAGATCCTAGACTTTTGTGTTTCTTTCACTTCTTGAATTTTTATTCACTCAAAAATTCATAATGACTACACAAAAAGTTGGAACCGTTAAAATTCCACTTTTCGATAAAGAAAATTATGTGTTGTGGAAGAAGAAGATGCTACTGTTTTTACAGGTTGCTAATCCCAAATATTTGCAAGTGTTGAAGAAGGGTCCAAAAATTCCTATGGTTATTGAACCAGAGGTAATAGAGAATGATGTGGTGATCACCAAAGCGAGAACTTATGTGAAGGATCCTGAGGACTTCTCTCCTGCTGAAATAGAAGAAGCTTCCCTGGATGCTAGCCTTCAATTAATCTTAGTAGATTCCCTTAATCCCCTAATGAACAGACATGTGATGAATTGTAAAGATTCTAAACATATCTGGGAAACTATTGAGATTATTAATGAAGGCACAGAGGAAGTTAGGGAGAACAAACTAGAAATCCTAACCTCTGAGTATGAATACTTTAAATCCAATCCAGGAGAAGGAATCACTGAAGTGTTTGAGAGGTACAATGCATTGATCAACAACCTGAACATTAATGGTAAATACTATTCCATCATGGAGGTCAATAAAAAGTTCCTTTTAACACTGCCAACTCATCTCGAACATAGAATCACTGCCATAAGAGAAGCAAGAGATCTGAGTGAGATTTCTTTGGAAAGGCTATATGGTGTGTTAAAGACTTATGAGTTGGAGCAGATTCAGCAGAAGGAAGTTTACGGGAAAGGAAGAGTGGTCAGCACGTCTACTGCTCTGGTAGCTGATGAACAACAACAACAACCACTATATCAACAACAATCTCAACAGTCAGATAGAATGGTACAGTCCTCCAAGGTTGAAGATAATGTGATAGTAGCAGAATTTGATTCTCCTACTACAAATCAATCAGGAGATGATTTTTATTCCTTGGAAGAACTGGAGCAATTGGAGGATGAGTCAATGGCCCTGATTGTCAAGAGATTCTCAAATGTCAGATTCAAAAGGAATCCCAAGTTCAAGTACAAGTCCAACTACAACAGATTCCAGAAAGGTGGATCTTCATCCTCTAACACCAGCAGTGGTGGGTATAAAACAGGGATGGTTGATCGAAGCACCATTCGATGCTTCAACTGTAATGAGTTGGGACACTTTGCCACAGAATGCAGGAAGCCAAAACAGGCAAGGAAGAACTCTTATGATTCTAATCAGAAGAGTAAATCTGAAAGGGCGTACCTGGCAAAGGGAAGAAGTTGGGATGATACTGACAGTGAAGACGAAGAAGTTGGGAATCTTGCTCTCATGGCTAGTGATGCAAGCACCTCATCGTCAAGAAAAGAGGTAAAACTTTCTGATGCTGAAATGGTTTATCATCTAAGAGGTAACTTAGATTGTGCTCGTCGTGATAATGAATTGTTAAATCAACAAATCAAAGACCTTGAGAAAGAGGTCAATGAATTAAGACTTGTGCACATTAATCAAGATAAACTTAAAGACCAAGTATCTTTTCTAGAGAATAGAGTTGACTGTTATAGACAACTCGAAACTATTCTCAAAGACAAGATCACCGGTCTTGAGGCTAAGGTTAAAGCTTACTTTAATTCTTGTTCGAAGTCCAAAGAGTTTTACAATAAGCAAGCTGTTAATCAAACACATGGAATAGGTTATGATTACAATGCTGCTATTGGAAAATTAGGCATAAACTCCCCTCCTCATGTATGTGCTAAAGGCAGGGAAGTACCACATGTACTTAAGGGTGTTGATGAACCCCTCTATAAGGAATCAATTGCTGAACCATTTGATGAGACCTCTTTTATTATTCAAGAAGAAATCCGTGCTGAAGATAATGCTAATGGGAAAGCTGTCTCCAAGTCAAGTGTGTCAAAAGTTCCAGTCAAGGTTGTGAAAGCAACTGAGACTAACTCAGACACACATGAGTTGGATAGCACAAATGCCATGTCTACCATGCATAAGTTGCCTATTGTTAATCCTTCTCATAAAGCATGTGGTGTTCCTGATTGTATGTCTTGTGCTTTTAATCTGTTGTTTGCTTATTTTAATGGTAAGCATGCTTCTAATGATAAGACTACTCCTCGTCAGCATGTGAATAATAGAAAGCATGATAGGTCTAAGACTGCTAGTCCTCCTAAAGCTAGAAAGGAGACATTTGTGCCTAAGCCTAAACATAAATCTGATAAGGCTGTTTTAAAGGTCAAATGTTCAGTCATTGAGAATGTTGAGAATAGTGAAATTAAGAATGTTGTTTTGCCTGATAAAGGCCAATTTTACAAGTATGCCGGACCCAGCCAAGCTTGGGTTTCGAAGAAGTTCTAATCCATTTGTATTGCAGGGCATTAAACAGGTACAACCGGTAGTGTGGATTCTTGACAGTGGATCGTCAAGACATATGACCGGAGATAGAGCCCTGCTATCAAATGTGGTTGAGAAAGCTGGCCCAGTGGTTACCTTTGGAGATAACAGCAAAGGTTTAACGGAGGGATATGGCTGTTTGCAAGCTGGAAATGTTATCATTGAAAATGTATATCTTGTGCAAGGACTTGAACACAATCTGCTTAGCATTAGTCAGTTCTGTGACAACGGCTACAATGTTTTATTCGACAAGCTGAAGTGTTAGATTCTGCACAAGAAAAGTGAAAAACCCTCCTTAATGGGAATACGGAAAGGAAATCTGTTCGTAGCTGACATGAACTCTGGAAGCAATCTTGAAGTCAATTGTTTCTATGCAAAAGCATCGTCAAATGAGAGTTGGCTATGGCACAAGAGACTTTCCCATCTCAATTTCAAGACAATGAATTCTCTTGTCAAAAGAGAATTGGTAAGAGGTCTGCCTCAGCTGGAATTCTCTCCAGAAGGACTATGTGAGGCTTGCCAGAAAGGAAAGTCAAAGAAAGCAAGTCACAAAGGCACTGACACATCTTCCATAACTGGTGTTCTGCAATTATTGCACATGGATTTATTTGGTCCAGTTAATATCCTTTCTATGTCAAAGAAGTGTTACTGTCTTGTGATAATTGATGACTATTCCAAGTATACGTGGGTTTTATTTCTTCACTCTAAGGATGAAACACCACAAGTTGTGATTGATCATATCAAGATGATTGAGTTAGATTCTAACGTCCCTGTTAGAGCAATAAGGTCAGATAATGGAACAGAATTCAAGAATGCACTTCTAAATGGATTCTGTACAGACAAAGGGATTACCAGACAATTTTCAGCTCCTAGAACCCCTCAGCAAAATGGAGTGGTAGAAAGGAAGAATCGTACATTGATTGAAGCTGCAAGAACGATGTTAAATGAATCAGGTCTTCCAATGTACTTTTGGGCTGAAGCTGTCAATACTGCATGTTATACTCAGAATCGAACTCTAATCAACAAAGACTACATGAAAACTCCTTATGAGATTTTGAATGAACAGAAACCTTCTATCAAATACTTTCATGTATTTGGTGCCAGATGCTTCGTGCTCAAGGATGGAGATGATCGTCGTGGTAAGTTCGAGGCAAAGGCATATGAGGGTATTTTTGTTGGATACGGAAGAAGATCATATAGAGTGTATATCATTGATCAACACAAAGTAACTGAAAGTGTCAATGTTACTTTTGATGACACTAAACTCCCTAGTATCCAAACTGAAGATCCTTCTGAGAAACTGAAGTTTGATGATACGTCAGATTCAGAGTCAGAACATGGTCAAGAACCTGAGGTTGTTGCTGTTGAAGAACCTGTTAATCCTGATAATACTCAAGGTAATAGTGATGGAAACTCTGGAAACAATGGAGATACCACTGCTACTGACGGAGAATCTTCAAGTCAACATGGCAACAACTCAGGGGGAGATGCTGAAGGATCATCTAGTAGGACACAACATCACAATGAATTTCAAGGCGAATCATCAAGATCAAATCTTCCAAGACAGACAGTCTGGAATAAAGCTCACCCTTTTGAGTTGATTATTGGTGATCCAGATGTTGGAGTCAGAACTAGACGTGCTACTCAAAATGAGTGTCTGTTCTCAGGATTTCTTTCTGAGATGGAACCTAAGAAAATTGAAGAAGCACTAACTGATCCAGATTGGGTGATTGCTATGCAAGATGAACTCAATCAGTTTGAAAGTCAACAAGTCTGGAAACTGGTACCTAGGCCTGTACACAAGAAAGCTGTTGGTACAAGGTGGGTATTCAGGAATAAACTAGATGAAGATGGTGTGGTTACAAGAAACAAGGCAAGACTGGTAGCTAAAGGGTATTCTCAAGCTGAAGGTATTGATTATGATGAAACCTATGCTCCAGTGGCTACACTTGAGGCCATTAGGATATTTCTGGCATTCGCAGCATTTTCAAACTTTAAAGTTTATCAAATGGATGTCAAGAGCGCCTTTCTGAATGGAAAGCTGGATGAAGAGGTATATGTAGAGCAACCTCCTGGTTTTGAAGATCCAGATCATATGGATTTTGTCTTCTTTCTTTTCAAGGCTATCTATGGGCTAAAACAGTCACCAAGAAAATGGTATGACACTCTCTCTGAATTTCTTATTGAAAATAGCTTTATTAGAGGTGTCATAGACAAAACTCTCTTTTCTAAAAAACATAAGAATGATACTATATTAGTCCAAGTCTATGTGGATGATATAATATTTGGGTCTACTAATGATAATCTCTGTAAGAGATTTGCTAAGTTAATGCACAGCAAGTTTGAAATGAGCATGATGGGAGAGCTGAAGTTCTTTCTTGGATTACAAGTAAATCAAAGGTTAGATGGAACATTTATTTGTCAATCCAAGTATCTCAAGGAACTCCTCAAAAAGTACAATCTAGAGGATTCTGCATCAGCAAGGACTCCATCAACTACAGCTGTCAAGCTTGGACCATGTGAAAACTCCATTAAGGTAGATGTCACAAGCTACAGAGGTATGATTGGCTCGTTACTCTATCTTACTGCAAGTAGACCAGATATTATGTATGCTACATGTTTATGTGCAAGGTTCCAAGCGGATCCTAGAGATATTCATCTCGTTGCTGTTAAACGAATCTTAAGATATCTTAAGGGAACACCAAATCTAGGTATTTGGTACCCTAAAGAATCTGGTTTTAACCTTGTCGGATATACAGATTCAGATTATGCAGGAAGTGTTGTTGATAGGAAAAGCACCTCAGGAAGTTGTCAATTCTTAGGAAGCAGGCTAGTCTCATGGTACAGCAAGAAACAGCAAACAGTTTCCAACTCAACGGCCGAGGCTGAATATATTGCTGCTGGAAGCTGCTGTGCTCAGATCTTGTGGATTAGGAACCAACTACGAGACTATGGCTCTGTATTGAACAAGATTCCTATTTTATGTGACAATACAAGTGCAATAGCCATCACCAACAACCCTGTGCAGCACTCGAGGACAAAGCACATTGACATCAGGTATCATTTTATTAGAGAGCACGTCATGAATGGTACTGTTGAACTATTTTTTGTTCCAACAGAAGAACAAATAGCAGATATTTTCACTAAACCACTTGACGAATCCACATTTACCAGATTAGTTGGTAAATTGGGCATGTTAAATAGTTTTTGTGATTAATTTAATTAATATCTGGAATCTGTTCTTGAATGAATTTACAAATGAATTTTTCATAAATGAAAAATTCATTTGCAAATTTATTTTATCATTTTATCATATTTCTTGCTTATTTCTATGTAATATATATTATCTTATCTATGTTATTTACTCTACTTGTTAATTTAAAATATCTCAGAATATTTTATTTCCTCTAAAAATATTTTTCTATGAATTTTATTTGCTAAAATTCAACAGAAATCTATTTTTGGAATAAAAATAATTAATTCTGAAATATTGTCTTTATTTTCTGTAAAAATTTTAAGTATTTATTTCAGTTTTACTATTTTGTAATAAAGTTTCAGTACATTAATAGTAGTCTGTTACTTGCATATTCATTTTGTTTTTCTACTGCAAAGACAATCGGCAAGACAATTAAAATTGTCTTGCTGAAAATCATTTCAGTAAACATGAAAATATAAATCTGTTATGCTTATTTTATCTTATTCTAGAAAGACAATCGGCAAGAAAATTGAAATTGTCTTGCTGAAAGTCATTTTAGTAAATAATGACTGCTTATTTTAAAATCAGATTAATTTTATAACTGGCAAGACAATCGGTATGACTATTGATTGTCATGCCAGTAATAAAATTAATATCAGAATAATATTGTTTTATTTTGTACTGGTATGACAATCGGTATGACTATCAGATTGTCATACCAGTTATATTTTTAATACTTATTTTATTTGTTTCATTTCTTTCTTTTGCCTGGTATGACAATCGGTATGACAATCCCGGATTGTCATACCAGCTGTTATATAAGACTTTTGCTGTGTTGTGTTAAATCACTTTACACATAGCAGTTCATTTCTCAAAAATTTGAACAGTTTTTTACTCTCTTTTACTCTCTTCTCTCTCCTCGAACAAGAACAAAACCATCAATCCAATTATTTCTTTGCTCGAGTTTTTACTCAGCACTCTTAATCATCACTTTGTGATATATACATACAAGTATATACATAAAGAAGTGCTGCTGAAATTTTCTTAAAAATAAAAGTTATTATAAAAAACGCAAAAATCAAATTAAAATAAGTTTGCCCCTTCAAATTCCATTTTAATTTTAATTTCAGATTTGTGTCTTTTGGTTTATCAAAATTGTGCTTGTGAGTTAAGAATTTTAACGAGATACATTTCGGTCTAAATTTTTCGATTATAATTAATTTAATTCGAATTATTAAATTAATTTAATTAATTCGAATTTTCTTAATATTATTCTTAAAATTCTGAAAAGCTTGTGTCTTATTATTATTCTTTTAAAAAAAAAAAATGGCTCTCAATTTCCAAATTGTCGCGCATAATCAAGTTGGTTATTTTAATCCGGAAAAATGTGATGTTGAAAAATTTAAGCCATGGATTAGATTTTTAAATGATCATTCGATTGTTAGCTCTGCTATTAAATCAAATGTGATTTTAAACGTCGATCTTCTTAGACTGATTTGCACAACTTCTACTGTGGCCGATGATTCAAAATCTTTTTCATTCACCATCGCAAACACACAGTATGTAGTTGATGAAACAGTCGTCAATCGTGCTTTAAATTTTCCACTAGACAATTTCTGTAATTTACCCTCTGAAAATGATATCATAAATTTTTTCAATGCCATTCACTATCAGGGGGTGATCAATTTAACCAAACTTTCTAAATCGAATTTGGTGTCTGAATGGGATATATTCTTCGATACACTTTCCAAAGTGTTTGCCAACTGCACAAAATCTAATTTTCATAACATTACTTCCACCCTGCAGTATATTGGTCTTGCGGTTGTTTTCAATCAAAGGATCAATTTTGGCAAACTACTTTTTCCCATTCTCCTGAGACGTCTAGCTTCTGCTTTACGTGATCATTCTACAAATCGTAGAGTATCATGTTACTATGCTCGTTTTCTTATGCTTATAGCAGATCATCTACTCACCCCTGAACACAAAGAACTTTTTGCTAACTCTGCTGTAACCGAACCCCCACCAGTTAGCAAAAAGATTTACACTCGCCAAGACACAACCTTCAAATTTATGCAAGTACCAGTACTTGTATCTGCTTTCATGGCCAATTATATTCCCTTACCTATTTTTAATCTACCCGGCCATGAACAGCAACCTCAACCTCCAGTGGTACAAGCCACCCAGGCTCTTCCATTACAGGTAGTAACTCCTCACTCTCACTCTCTTCCTACTTCTGTTAACAGACCCTCAGTGGTTGATAGGGCTGACCATGAAGTTGTAGAACCACAGCTTCAATCCCAGGTCATAGAGCCAAACACAGAGTCTCATTCTATCTCACCCTCTCCCCCACTGTCTAAAATGTTACCCAGAAGATTACTAGGAAGTAGTAAAATGTCAAATATGAGTGAACCCTCAGCTCTGCCTCCTCCTAAGAAAAGAAAAACCTATTCTGAGGCATCTGAAAGCCCATCCTTGTCCTCCCAACAGGACATGGACTTTGAAATGGCCAATGAACAGTTACTAGAGGCATTCTCTCAACAGGATGCATCTATTGAAATTCGCCATCGGGCCATGGCATCTTGTACTGAGTCAAGCACAATTCCATTACTCACAATGGAACCATACACTTCCCCAGATAATACTCAGGACACCCAGCGAGGAGTGCACGTAGAGTCGGTTACAGTGCCTGCCATAGTTACGGCAGAAGAGCAGTCACATGCTTCAGAGGGAAAATCTGACTCTCCGCCATCTTTAATAGAGTCATTTTCTCCCCTCCCAGATCAAACACCTCTGGCTCCCTTATGGGATTCTCCACTCGCAGATTTATCTGGAGAAAGTGGAGGGCAACTCGGTCAATCTATCCCTGAAGCAATTCAGACATCTATTCCAAAAGATTTGATAGCATTGACTGAGGATCGGGACTCGCGAATTCCCATTGCACCACCACTGACCTCTCTTGAAGAGGCTAGGGTGATTTTTAATGCAGGTACACAAGAACAGCAATTGGAAGACTCCTCACGAGCAATCATATTGAGAGAAACACATGCACGTGAGATGAGTGAACCAAATACGAGTGAACTTCAGGTGAGAGCACACACAGACACTGATACTGTCAACCTGTTAGCTCAGATTGCTGCCCTGAAAGAAGAACTTGCTAAAAGTCAAGCTGAAGCTCAAGCATTCAAAGCACAAGTGGTTGAACGGTCTTCTTCTTCCACCTCTGTCGACAATCAGCTTGCAATCATAAGGAATGACATCTCAGATTTAAAGACTACTGTAATACCAAAGCTCAATTCTATTCAGGACACTCCAAACTTATCAGCTGATGACATATCCAACTTCTGCTCCCTACATACAAGAATGACTTCTCTTGAAGACCTCGTTGAGATGAATCATTCACTGGACAACTCAAGATTTCTAAAGATAGAGACGGGCATGGAACATCTAAATGAAGGCATGAAGCACTTATATTACATGATCAAGAATTCTCATTGCCCTAATGAAGAACAAAGAGCTTATTTTGAAGGACCGTCTGGTGGAGGATCAGGCTCTGGAAGTGGTGGAGGTTTCAAAGGAAAGTCTGTAGAGGATCCCTCAACTAAGGGGGAGAAGAAAGGAAGTAGTTCCAAAGGGAAAGAAAAAGATACTTCTGCTGGAAATAAAGGAAAGGCTGATGATGCCTACTACAGTGGAGAACAGGATGACTTCGATATTTTTGACATTCCCACTGAACCAGTTCAGGAAGATAAAGATGGGTTATTTGAAGCTGAAGAAGAAAGTGATTTTGAAGATTGGGAAGAAGAAGATACAGTGGATCCTAGGTTTGAGAAAGAATTTCAGAAAGAGCAGTCAGAGATGCAAAGAAAAGAAGCTGAACTTAAGAAGGTCTCACAGATCATTGACAGGAGAAAAGACATTCAAAGAACAGAAACTCTTCAAAAGCAACGTCTTCATGACATTAAAGCTCAAGAAAGGAGAAGAGATGTCAGACTGAAGATTAGTGGAAAGTGGGATGAAGCTAGGAGAGTACTCGATATGCCTCAGCTATGCACTAACAATGATAGGCAGTTCTTACATCTTCTTGACAAGCTGGAAATCTCAAATCCTAACAATGACATGTACATGAATGCTATCAAGACTGAAGTCTCAAGGATCACAGCTGCTTTTGATAGATCCCTAAATGAGATGAGCATTTTTGTATATTGTCAGAGTGAAGGATCATTCAAGGTGTCACTTCATCTATTTGAGAATCGATCGTTGTCAGAGATTTGGGTTCTTTTAAACAAAGTGAAAAGAAGCTCAGAGTTGAATGAAGTTCTTCAGGAAAGGCTTAAAGAGTTTGCCAGCAGGGCTAGTCCTCAAGTGGTCAACAATCCTCATCAAGTGAGATTCTTTAAGTCTGATTGTCTTCAAATCTGTCAACTAGATGTACAATCTCTTAAAGACTACTCAGCTAAGCATCTGGTCTGGATGGAACATCATTTGAGAACTGCTGGATATTCATCCATGTTGAAGACTCAAGCTGCTGACTTGATTCAAGCTTATTGTGAGAAGAATGTTAAAAGGTACAATCAACTCAAGAATAAGTTGAAGACAGTTGGAGTTCAACCAGTCAGACCTGCAAGCTTCACTTCAGAAAAGGATCGTGTTTTTGACAAGGAATTGCTTCAAGATTTAGAAGAAGGTGAAGTCAGAAGAGAAGACAACTAAAGTCAATTAGCTCAAAACTCAATGTAATATGATTAGAGCGTTATGAATCAAGATAGTCTAATGTAGTTATATGTTCAGGCTAGAGGAACATCTATCTTGTATTCACTTGTAAATTTCATTTGGAATCTGGAAAATGTTAAATATAATCCAGAACTTTTCTGCTATTTACTTTACATTACTGTTTATATCTTTTTCTTATTTGTTAGTTGAGTTATCCTCTAGGTATTTGTTGTTATTGTCTAACAAGCAAATAGGGGGAGATTGAAAGGCATATGTCATAGCCTACTCGTTTATTCGAGTATTTAACTCAACTCAAATAAGAATGTAATAAGTAAATAGTGGATCAAGCATCAGAGAGATCTCACAAAGTAACATCTGTCAAAGAATAAAGAAACATTGTTCATCTGCAGACTTGAAGATTCACTGGAAGAAGTTCAAGAAGTTGATCATGCCTCAGTGATATAAATCAAGATCGTGGATTTAATCAAGTGACAGAGATCTCGTCAAGGTATCATTTATTACAAGGATTCAATCAGAACAACAAAGTCAAGACATGAAGAAACGTCACGAAAGTTAGTCACTCATGAACCAGACAGTACATCGAGTGTCAGCATTGAAGTGACGGAATTGATTCATAAGTCTCGAAGATTGTCTGAAGAATGGATGCTGCTCAGAGATAGTATTAATTCTCTATTAATTAATTAAGTCATATAATTTAATTAAGAGAATAAATTAAATCTGCAAGGATTAATTTATTGATTAATTGAATTAAATTGATTTATTAATTTAGAATTAATAATAAGGATTTTCAGAATATTAATTGATTAAAATCTGTGATAATTCTAAAAAGACAACTGATTGAACTAGTATGACAATCGGTATGACAATTGATAGTCATACCGAATGTCTTGCTAATTCAGTTGATTGTATTGATAGAATTTTCAATTAGATTAAAATCAATTATGTATTCAGAAAAACAATTTCATTTGAACTAATATGACAATCGGTATGACAATCAATAGTCATACCGAAAGTCTTGCTAGTTCATTTTAATTGTCTTCCTAGCTCTAATAGATTGTCTCACCGAAAGTCTTTCAAGCTCAAATAGATTGTCACACCAGTTCTCAACAACTTCGGCTGTGATTGTTTAAAAGAAAGCAGAAGACAATATCAAACATAATTCAGCAAAAATAGAGCAGATACAGAACAAGGAAAAAAAGCAGAGAACAAAAGAAAAATATTTCATCTTCCATCTGCTTATTCAAGATCAAATATTCTAGCTTGTTAATGTTAAATCCAAACCACTAGAATTACTTATCTTGTTCTTGTATATCAATCTAGCGGATTAAAATCCCTAGAACTTAATCTCAAATCGCTTTTAGCATTTGATCTTTTAATTACAAAAATAGAAAAAGTTCATGTCGAATTTATTCTAAATTTGTAATAATTGATTTGAGATTAATCCCTTGTAACCGATTCCGTAGTTGTAACACCTTTCAAGTTTAATAAAAGTTTTATTTAACTTGAATTTTGTTTCACAATTTTATTCCGCATTTTATTCGACGAAACGGTATTGTTTGCATTCAACCCCCCTTCTACAAACAAATTGGGACCTAACACATACCCCAAGAGAAGGTACCAAAAGCAGTGCAGAAGATTTGAATTAGATTTGCAACATAACTCGGACCTTTACTAAGGATCCAACGAGCGTAACGAACCAGAGCGAACGCAAAGTTTCACTCGACAAAAACATAAGGGCCGCATCTACAATTACAAAACAAAAAGAACAGTAATTAATAATAATCCCGCAAAGCTTAAGCCCTAATTGAAAAACCAAATCCATAGTTGACGAAACCCCAATTCAATTGAACCCCAATTAGGAAAGTAAATCCTTAATTATACAAGAGAGATTACTGGTAGAGACTAAGACATCAGAAAGAGATACGAAAAAAGAATAGAGATTAACCAGAGAGAATATGGAGAGAGAAATCTAAAATGTTGAGAGGGAGAGAGGAATTGCAAGAGAGGGACAGGAAATGAGAGTGTTTGAAGTTTTCAAAATTTCTGAGAAAATTGGGCGGCCATTTGCTAAACTTTTACCCGCTTGAGCCCAAATATTTCCCCTTCGAATTGACCAGTAATATTCATATAATTATCATTATTATTTTAATAAATTAATTAAATTTAACTTAATATTTTTAAAAAAGTTAGTTATTTGTATTTATAAAATTTATAATTCTTATTTTTATATTTTTGATTTTTAAAACTTGTATAGTTGTATATTAGTGCTCATATCAAAAGCAGGGGAATTTATATTATTTAATTTTTTATTACTTTTAAAATTTTTATCTTAAATTTTTTGAAATTTATTATTTTAAAAAAATTGTTATATAAAAGATTCGTGTATCATGTATCTCATTTATTAAATTGGTATATCAGCTTATATCTTTGAAAAATAAATTTAAATTAATATTTAATTTTTAAAAAAATGGAATATATATTTTAATACTCTAATGTAACACTTTGACAAAAAAGTTACAAGCTACAACACGGTTTACCTAATGCAACGCCATGTTTCTGGCTAAGGTAACACAAAAAACACAATGTTAAATTAGCTCATAAGTATCATATCTAGGGTAACATTTTAAGTAACATTTCTTGAGGGGGCGGTTGCGATAGGCCATCTATGGCGTAGTGAACACAAAGTGAGCATACGAGAGAGTAGTCCTATTGTTGACATCAAGGACGATAAGGCTCTTGTCACACGAGATATTCCTGCTACTGAAACGGACAAGTTTGAGTTGAGGTGTCTACACATCCTAATTAGAGGGGATTTGAATAGCAAACAAAGTTACTTTATACTATAGAGTATAAAGAATGGATCAAGATTGATACAATTAATCTCACTAACCTTTGTACACTGTTTATATTAAGGGAAGAAAAAGGAGATGGTTACACTTTGGAGTCCATAACTAACTTAACAAGTCTACATACATTCAGTCTGTACTTTGGTTATCCTAATTAGAGATGCACAGAGCCTCATATCACAAGTATGTCCTTGGAAATTGAATTGCACTGCATAAGTCCTAGACATTTGTTCTGTTTTTTATGATATTGTATGTTCTGGTAAATGCAAATTATTTTTATAATTTAAAACTCTTTCGATATAATTATTTAATCTTTCCCTTCACTGTTACGACAATTCAAATACTTCGTGTCATTTCAAGAAAAATGGTTTTTCTTGTTTCTAATTTTTTAATAAAAAAAATTACTAAACATCTTCTAATTTGAAAAACTCTAAAAAAATAGCTTGTTTAAATTTTCAATCTCTACAGTTCTGAAAACAAAAAGGAAAATTGCTACCAATTAAGAAAAAGGCACGTTATGTCACTATTGTGGACAAATAGCCCTCACTGTCATTTATAACCCCAAATATTACTTCAAAATTTAATCTCTGTTCATGTTTTTTAAAATAAGGAAAACGACAGTTCAGTTGACATTTTTCAACTATATTTTTTTTGTTTTTTCTTGAATTTATTACATCACTTTAAGTCACGTTACGGGACCTAAATAATATTTTATGTTATATTTTCAACAATAAAATATAACCTAAAATAATGTTTTCATTCGTTTTTAATTAATATTTTATATTTTCATATTTTTTAGTTTTCAAAAATATGAAAATTTTAAATTAATTTTTTTAAAATTCAAGCGTGGACCCTAATTCAACAATTTTTTAATTTTTTAGGGTTTAATAATTCACATTTGGATTTTAAAAATATGAAAAAATTGAAATAAAGATACAACTAATCTAATAATTTTAAACATTTTAGAGTTTACCAATCTCCCTTTGAATTTTAGGAATATTAAAAAATAAATTAATAAATATGTACACCAAGTAATGGTTTAGAATTTAGGCTTTAGGATTTTTAGACCATAATCCGAACCCTAATTTAATCTAGGGTTTAGTGTCTTAATTAATTATTTTTAATATTTTAGGTTTCATCAATCCTCCATTTAAATTTAAAAATATTAACATATGAATAAAATACGAAATCCCTTAAAATTGTGTGTTAAGTTTAAAAACACAATATTATCTAATCAGAGATAAAAGGAAATATAAATAAATAAAAAAAAGGAAATGTACTGCTGAAAACCAAATATTGGCTTGCGTTTTAATAGAAAAATACAAAAATTTGAACCCCAAACTCATAAGCAACTGAGTTTTAAGCTTAAACTCAAAATATTATACTAAATATCGCGTTGAAGTGACATTTGAGACCATTTTTTCGGAAACTGACATGGAAGACGATTACACTGATTGTTGTGAAAAAAATAATGGGTTAAATGGCGTTTGGGTCACTCAACTGACCGGAAACTTGCAGTGTCATCCAACTCAAAAAGCTTTCAATCACATCATTTTACTCTTAAAACTTTTCATCCATGTCATTCGCCGTTACATTCCGTCAAAAACTTAACGGAATGCTGACTAAGCTTGGTGACTTGGCTTAAATAAATCTATCGTGGCATGTACAGTCAGATGAAGCGGCGTTTTGGTCACTCAATTGGCTCAAAACTTGCAATTTGGTCATCAAACTAAAAAAAATTTCATTCAAGTCACTGACCATCACGTCCAATAAAAACTGGAAAAAAAATTGATAACCCCACCTCTGTGCACCCCTAGTTTCTGGAAGTAAAATCATTAATAATCCCTAACAAAGAAACGCCTAATTTTCAATTAAGAACATTCAAACACATAAACCCTAATTCTTCAATTCGAGAATCAAACAACAATTTGAACATGTTATTGAACTCCAAATTAGTCATATAATATACCAAAATGACCAGGAAGAAAAGATCTACATGATTATGCCATCAAATCATATAAAAAACATCAAGAACAAAAATTCCTAATTTAATCCATAAATAATTCGAAATAAAATAATTAAATTATTAAAATACACTGATTTCTGCACTAGAATAGATGATTGATTCAGAAAGAGTTTTTCGAGAGCTTCGTTTTGATATATTGCACGCCCGAATTAGAGTTCGATAACGCCTTCGTTTGTACGATTGATTTTCAAGAACGAGGTATTTTATTAGGGTTTTCTCTTTGTTTTATTGGTTTTTACTGTTTGATTATGATTATACGAGTAAAATGAAATAAGAAAAGGGCTATTTATATTTACGAAATATTAGTACGTTTTGGATTGTGTTGGATCGATAAATACGTTTCTTAGCCGCTATGTAACTATAAAAACGATCCTATCGGATAACGTATTGGATAAACATTATCCTGTTTTGGATAAGCATTATCCTGTTTTGGATAAGCATCAAAGGTTTTGGATAATTATCAAAATCGGGCTTTTATAAAACACTTTGTACGAAGATAATGTTATCGAAAAGGGTTATCGTATCGAAAATTTTGCATCGGGCCGCGCACGGGTCAAACCGTAATCCGAATCGAAAAAGTCAAAACATGGAAAATGTGAGGTATTACCAAATTAGGTTAGAAAGGAGTTTTCGGAAGAGTTTCAGGTTATACACCCGTAAAAACGTTTGAGGTTGGACGATTCCCGGCTTTATAAAATAATTTTGTAATTATTCCAAAAATAATTCATAAATCAATATAAAATCATATAATACTACAAAAATTACCAGAAAAATACCTTAGTTCTCTATATTTTATTCTGGACATAATAAAATTAACATACCTAGACTTTACCACATATAAATATCCACATAACAACACCAATCATCCGATAATTCACCAAAAATCACATAATAATCACATAAAAATCATTTATTGATAAAAATAATTACACGTCATGTCCCGGATATTACAGGAGGGTCCTTAACGTTGTTGTAGAAGATCAGTTCATTTGGTTTTCTTTTCAAATTTTAATGGACATAATGGTTAGTGGTATAAATGAAAGTTTTTTCAGTTTAATGAACAGATTGCAAGTTTCAAGCCAATTGAGTGACCAAAATGTTGCATTAGCTGACTGTACATGTCACGGTGAATTTATTTAAACCAAGTCAGCAAGCTTAGTTAGCATTCCGGCAAGTTTTTAACGGAATGTAACGGCGAGTGACCTGGATGAAAATTTTTTAACAGTAAAATGATGTGATTGAAAGCTTTTTGAGTTGGATGACCAAACTGCAAGTTTCCGGTCAGTTGGGTGACCCAAACGCCATTTAACCCAAAAAATAATTGAAAGGACAGTGCTCTGTTTTCTGTTTTATAGGGACACCATACACATGCTTTTAGTTACTATAGACCACGCAATCTTCAGTCCAGTTGTGAAAATTAAAAGAATTTAAAGCATCTTACAGGCACAACATTGAAAGCATTATAAATATTTTTACCATTAACCGCGATTATATATAGGAAATAACACAATGCAATCAAAATCAACCCCGGGGACATAAATTATTCATAAAATAGCATAAAATAAAAATAGTACATACAAATATTAGAAATTATAGTGATCCTTTTCATCTATTTATTTTTCCCAAAAACTATACCTAAAAATATTTTTATAGACCACATACTCTTAGTAACTATAGACCACAAAAGGACAAATAATTTATAGGGCCACCATACACATGCTCTTAGTCTAGTTGTGAAAATTGAAATAATTAAAAGCATCTTGCTGGCATTATTAGTTTCATACTTGTAATTATAGACCATACAATCTTCAGTTGCCCAGCCTCCCTGAGTCACATAAAAATTACTGGTATTATTCTTGTTGTTGATCACAAAACTTGGGAGAGAACAATGGTTGATGCAATCGTATCTTCTGCAATCGAAAAGCTTGGTGCATTTATTGCACAAGAAGTTAACATTCTACTAGAAGTGAAAGATAATTTAAGGTGGCTCAAAGATGAATTGCGCTACCTCCAGTCTTCCGTAAGATCTGCAGAATCAAGACTGGAAGAGGAGCAGATCCGTAACTGGGTGGAGCATGTTAGAGATGTCGCCAATGATGCGATAAAAATCCTGAGCGATTTCAGTGCTCACCAACAAGAATATGCAGCTCCGAAACAAGGTATCTTGGATCGTGTACGGGCTTGTGTTTGCGTGTGCAATAAAGAAGTTATGCTTTATGATATTGGCAAGGAGATTGAGTCACTCCAAAAAAGGATCCTTGTGATCAAGAATAGGCGAAATGAGTACCGTATTGACAACATCTTAGCCACTCCAAACAAGCAGCAGAAAGATAGAACATTGTTGAGAATAACTGCCATTAATAACCCGGTGGAAGTGGTTGGCTTCGAGGACGAAATTAAGATTTTGAAGGCCGAACTTAATAGCGACAATCTCTCCCTCAAAGTCATTTCAATTCACGGTATGGGGGGTTCGGGTAAGACTTCACTTGCCACAAAGTTGTACAACTCTAGTGAGTTGAGAAATTTTGATACTCGTGCTAAGGTTTGTGTTTCCAACGATTATAACATAAAAGATGTTCTAAAGAGAATAATAAAGTCTTTTGTGGGGCCTGAGCACGAACAATATATGTCAACCATGGATGAGTATGATTTGCTGCAGTATTTGACAAAGTTACTTGAAGATAGAGGCTGCTACTTGGCGTTGATTGATGATATATGGGACATCAAGGCATGGATCCAGATAAAAGATGCGTTTCCAGACCAGAAAAATGGTAGTAGAATCATCATAACCACCCGCAACAAAAAAGTTGCAGAGATGGCATATGACAAATGTTTTGTCCATCGACTCCGTTTTCTAACAGAAGATGAGAGCTGGGAACTGTTCTGTAAGAGAGCTGAACCAACAACCCCAAATTTGAAGAAATTAGGAAGGGAGATGGTTGGTAAATGTCGTGGTTTACCACTTGCAATCGTGGTACTGAGCGGTCTCTTATCACACAACATGAGCTATGATTATTGGTCAAAGGTGAAGGAGCATATATGGAGACACTTGAAGGATAATGACTTGTCTCCCCAGATTGGAGAAATACTGAGTTTGAGTTTTAATGACTTGTCTCCCCAAAAGAAAGACTGTTTTCTCTACCTTGCAAGGTACCCGGAAGACCATGGGATTGATTTGGACGAGTTGAAGCGTCTATGGATTGCAGAGGAATTCATATCAGAAGCCGAGGAAGGTGAAGGAGTAATCATGGAGGATTTGGCTGAAGATTGTTTGAAGGAGCTAATTAATCGTAATTTGCTTCAGGTTAATAAATTGCTATGGAATGGAGAAGTTGAGAGTTTCCGGGTCCATGATCTTGGAGCACAAGTTGTTGGTCGTTTCGGACTCAGGTAAACACCATTTGTTGGAAGGACAAGCGCGTCATGTCATTTACAACGATATAGGGGAGTACTTGAAATTAGATGGGCGTAGATTTGATGCTTCAAGTTTGCGTTCACTAGCACTAGTAAATTATTCTAAACTTGAATTAAAAGAAATGAAGTTGTTGTGCACCAGATTCAAAAATATCAAAGTCCTAGATATGATAAGTGTAGGCTTAGAGAGAATACCAGAAGAAATAGGAGATTTAGTTCACTTAAAGTACTTGTGCTTAATGGGTGGTGAGAGTTATTCTTATGGACCTATAGAAATTCCACCAAGTATAGGCAGGCTTAAAAAGCTACAAACCTTGCACGGTGGTTGGAGAACATACTACAAAGTTCCTAGGGAGATATGTGAGCTTCATGAATTGAGACATTTAGACATTGAAATTAGAGGGAGTTTGAATATAGGTAAGAACCAAACAAAGTTACAAACTCTTGGTGGTTGTCGTATAGAGTGTAAAGAATGGATGAAGATTGACACTGTTAATCTCACCAACCTCCATGCACTCTCTATATGTGATAGAGAAGAAGAAGAAGCAGAAGAAGAAGGATACACGCTGGAGTCTGTAGCCAATTTAACAAGTCTCCAAACATTCAGCGTACGGTTTATGTCTGTTAATATTCCAACACTCAAGCCACTCTCGTCTTGCAATCATCTCAAGAGCGTGTCCTTATTCGGTACTCTAAAAGATCCATCGGAACTATGTCATCTGCCCGATTCAATCACGGATTTAAGTCTAAGCTTCAGTGAGTTGACAGAAGATCCAATGCCCATTCTGGGAAGTTTGTCGAATCTCACCGCTCTTCAGTTGGCTTTTAACCTGTATTTAAACAAAATGGTATGCAGTGAGAATGGGTTTCCAAGTCTTCAAATTCTGAGATTAAAGGATTTCGTCGATCTGGAAGAATTGGAAGTTGAGGACGGAGCTTTCCCTTCTCTCAAACAATTTCAAACACTTGACTGTCCAAAACTGAAGAACATTCCTGTACAATTAGAACGCTGGGTTACAGACTTCATTTCTTAAATTCTTTGCAATTTTAACTGGCAAAAAGCTATAAACCAGGCTTAGAACATTCCTGTACAATTAGATTATTGTCCAAACCTTAAGAAGATTCATGTACAACTAGCAAAAAGCCGATGATGCTCCTGCAGTTCCATGAACTTTACTTTTTAAATTCTTTGCAATATTTAATTTATAATTTCCCTGTTTATTTTAAGAAACATAGGCAAGATTAATTTTGTTTAATGGTATGAACTATGAAATACATGATACTTTCACCGCTTTTTGGTTTAACAACTTTTGCTTTCACTCTTTTTGAATTCTGTTATAATTCTAAATGGATTACTTTCATATATGACTTATAATAATTTTATATTTATTATTTTTATCCGTCTTTTGACTCTTATTTATCTTATATTTATATGGTAGAGGTTTAAGATCTAATTTACCACCAAGTAGAGGTTTAAGTGTCCTATGCTGAACATAACAAACTGAAAAAAAGGTAAAAGTAATAACTTTCATATTTAGAAACATATAAAAAAGGTAAAAGTCCATTAGCAATGGAAAGTTAGTTGCGGTGAGAGCTTGTAACTTCAATGAACAATTGCTGGCAATTTCCCCATTGAATTTTATTACTGAAAGCTATTTTGGAAGATGATAACATCAACTTTCTGATTATACTAGTGTTTAGTAGTAATATAACACAAACATGCACCAAAACAGACTCTACGAGTCTGCAAGCAATTACGTTAAATATAAACTGACTAAAGACGTGAATTATATTAGTATTTGTGTTGTAAGATAATGCTAACTCTGCAAATACTTGGGGTTCTCTGATCTAGAGCTATACCTAAAAACTGCAATATCAAGTTACACAAACACTTGAATACACTAGATATGTTATATTATACATGGCAACTTGCTAGCTCACCCAAAACCTTATGACTTAAAGATTAGAGAATAGCATGTATATCCTGCTCAGGTGGTAGCAAGTTTCCTCACTGATCAAAAGGCTCATTTAGGGTAACTAGGAGTCAGGACAATTGTTACTCCAAATAAACTAACTGGTCGTGTATTCTTCTTGAAGCCCCAAATAAGGCACAATGAAGATCTCCTGATACATAATACATGATAATTAGACCAATGTGGGATTTAACAATTTTTTTGGCCAAAACTATTAGCTCTATTACCAATTCTTCCAAATTCAGTTCCACTAAACACAATCACAACAAGTAAGCTAAAAAAAACGTCCCACAATTAGCAAATATAAACATCAAACTAAAAACAATAACAATTTTAAAAAAAAGAACCTTTATATTCAGGAGTGAACTGCTGACCCTTGGTAATAGAAACATAAATCTCCTCAAATTCAATCCCGTGAAGCCTAATTAAGAAAATTCAATAAACACACGTTAGATTAGATACATATACATATAAACACAAAACCAAGATATATAAGAGTGTGTTTATAAATTAATAACTAAACTAAACCCTTGTTAAGTTATACTAGCATAAATATTTTAAATTTTTATTTATCCAGTTATATCATATTTTTAAAATATTTATATAAATATATAATGATTATAAATTTATAATAAAAATAACAGAATAACATGTGGTCGTAATTTATTAGAATAAATAGATTAAAAATGTTTAACAATTTAGTAGTTTAGCAGATATATAACACTATTATTTATATCTTTTAATAATAGGATAAATTATATTCGTAGTTTAGTATATTTAGTAGTAAATTAATAATTTAGTAGTTTATTAGATATATAACACTATTTATCTATTTTTGTAATAATCAAAATTAGGAAATTATCGTTGAACCAAACCGTTAATTATCTTTATTCCAGCTATTATAGTATAGTATAGATTTTTTAGTTCCACATAATTTGGTTTAATCTTTCATGATTTATGTTATAATTTCAAATGTATTGTTTTTATCATTTTTTATTTCTACATGATTATATGTTTTATTTTCACCCGTTTTTTATATTTTATAAGTCATGTTTTTTTATTATTTATATAATTTTGAATCATATTTTTAATTATGTTTTAAAATAAGTAGGTTTATAAATTGACTCAACTAAATAGGCCACGAAAAATATAAACAATAACCAAGTAAATATGTATATGTTTAAATTAGAATATTTTAATTTTTTTTAATTTGTTGGTAAAATTACATTTTTATAAAATGATATGGATATTATAAACACAGTATTTTGGTTTCATCCCTAAAAAATAATAAAATTATTCAAATCTTATAATGATTAGAATTCTATTTTCGTAGAACTTTAAATTATTTCTTTATAAGGTACTTGGTTTCATCCCCTTAGATTGTATTTTGATTTCAGCTCTAAATTTTTATTTAATGTAGAATTCTATGTTATTTTTAACTAAATATAAATTATTAGAATTTTATTATAATTACGATATTTTAATTTCTCGTAGGATTCTTTATATTTTTTATTAAAATAATAAACTTGAAATTCTTCATACATTGTTATTAATAAGGGAAATCATCCTTTTAAGGAATACTTTGGTTTCACCCTTTTAGGTTTCACAAACTTTTGGTTTCATCCTTTTTAAAATCTTACTATATTTCTAAATATATTATTATTATTCTTTTTTTATTCTTATATGACTTATAATTTTATATGTAATATTTTAACCGTTTTTTGATTTTTATATATCTCATATCTATATTATTTTTATATAAATAGAATCATATATATATTGTAATTTATAGATTCAGACGTACAAAATTCTATTTTAGCACCAAATACAAATTTATACATAAATACAAAATATTTTATTAGAAAAAAATATGCAATAACAAATTATATAAAAATAAAAATCCAAATAATAATAAAAAATCTAATATACAATTATTTATTAGTTATGCTAATTTAATTTTTATTAAATTAGCAGTGGTGTTACTTTCTGATTATACCACTGTTTAACAATAATATAACACAAACAGACACCAAAACAAACTCTACGAGTCTAGCTCACCCAAAAGCTTATGACTTAAAAATTAGAGAATAGCATGTATATCATGCTCATTTAGGATATGACATAGGGTAACTAGGAGTCAGGGCAATAGTTACTTTATGTGTCCAAATAATTTTTTTGAGAATATTAATTTGTCAAGATTCGAACTCAAGATATGTTGATATTACTATCCTGCGGCGAGCTTAAGGCAAATAACTTTATTTCAAAATCATAAATCTGGTTTTCATTATGAATTTTGTTTGGGAGAAGGAAAACTTTTTGGTATATCTGATAACGAATTGCACATTATAAGATAAATAGTCCTTGCACACTTTTTTACTACAGTGATTAAACAACATTGATCTGCAGTTTTAGTTCGATAAGCAGACATGAATACACTTTGGCCTGACCTTTATTGCAGCAGAATCATCCATTGGTAACTAGATGCCTGTCATGAACAACAGATGCTGCCAGAGGTGTTTCTTGGCATCATAATATCAAATAATGATCATACATAAGCTGTACATTAGTCAATCATTCTCTAATAGAGAAGTCAACAACAAGATCCTACATTGTATGCATCATTATAATATTATAATTAACCATGCAAGCTTATGGTTTAAATCCATAATTATGCATATTAAACAAGTCTCAATGCAATTAACAAGCCAACGTGCAGCCTACTTTTGGGACAATTTTAGTCCTCCTAAGACGTGCCTTCATGTTCAAGACACTCTTCTTGTGTTGAATATCTTCCCTAAAAACAGAGCAAATTAGCTTGAAGGAACTTGAGTTTTCTTTAGCCCACAAAAATGGCCCTTTCACTGTCTAAGAAAAGAGCAAAATCTTCGAAAAGAGCTGCAAAAGAGCTTGGTTTCTTTCAATTCATCCTTTCCAAGTTACTCTCTCGAGTTCCATTAACACTTCTTCTTTTGGTTCTTGTTTTCCTCTGGTCTTCTACCACCACCATCATCTCTGGTCACATTGTCCATGTATGCGTATCGTCGAGAAAGCTCAACAGTCTGTATTGCCTTTCTGCTGGTGCACAACCTAATTTTGATATCCCTCTTCCACTCATTAATGCTAGTTCTGTTGATGATCATAAACTTGAAGTTACCATACGAGAAAGTGTTCCTAGTGTTAATATCAAGAACAACGCAACTCTTGTTACGCAAGAGATTGCCAGTTATGTTGTTCAAGAGAACAATATTGATGATCATAAACTCAAAGTGAGCATACGAGAGAATGGTCCTGTTGACATCAATCACGACAAGGCTCTTGTCACACAAGATATTCCTCGTTATAATGTTCAAGAGAACAACAAAAACCTTATTGTTAGCAACATTGTTGATAACAATAACAATATGCTTTCAGAGTTTGAATCTGCAGTGAAGGTGGTGGAAGAGCATCTGCAAGTGCATCGATCATGGAGATCAAATTCAAGTAGCCTCACAACATGTGATGGCAGAGGGGTTTATGTGTATGATTTGCCACCGAAGTTTAACAAGGATTTGGTAGCTCAGTGTAGTGATATGTCTCCTTGGTTGGATTTCTGTCAATTTTTCAGGAATGAGGCACTGGGAGAGCCTATACCGAAGCTTGGAAAAGCCTGGTACAACACTCATCAGTATTCTCTGGAACCAATTTTTCATTCCAGGGTTATGAAGCATCCTTGTAGAGTTTATAATGAAAATGAAGCCAAGCTATTCTATGTTCCATTCTATGGTGGCTTAGACATCTTGAGATGGCATTTCAAGAATGCCTCTCCTGATGTTAAGGATACTTTGGCATTGGAACTGGTAGAATGGCTTAAACTGCAGAAACCATGGGCTTTAAACTCAGGCAAAGATCATGTCTTTGTTTTGGGTAAAGTTTCATGGGATTTTCGGAGAAGGGATGATTCTCCATGGGGAAGTACATTTTTGAATCTTGAAGAAATGCAAAACCCGATAAAGCTACTGATTGAAAGGCAACCTTGGCATGTGAATGACATTGGAATCCCACATCCTACCTACTTCCATCCTCACTCCGATGAAGATATCATCTCGTGGCAATTCAAGATCATCCAATCAAGCCGAAACAATCTCGTTAGCTTTGCAGGAGGTGCAAGACCAGATTCTCCAGACAGTATAAGATCAGTGCTGATCAACCAATGCACTTTAGCAAGTACTGGAGCATGCAAGTTTCAGAATTGTAGTTCAGGAGGTTGTGATCAGCCTGAATCCATCATCGAACTATTCTTGGAATCTGAATTTTGCTTACAACCTCCTGGTGACAGTCCAACTAGAAAATCTGTATTTGATTCTCTAATATCAGGCTGCATTCCTGTGTTTTTTGATCCCTTCACAGCTTACTATCAATATTCATGGCATTTGCCTGAGGATCACGGAAAGTATTCTCTGTTTATAGATCAAGAAGAGGTGAGACAGTTGAAGGTGAATGTGGTAGAGTGGCTAATGAAGATACCTAAGAAGGCCAAGGATGACATGAGGAGGTATATAGTGTATGAATTGTTGCCTGGATTGATTTATGGAGATTCAAGTTCAGATTTTGAACAGTTTCAAGATGCCTTCTCTATAACAATGAATAATCTCCTTGAGAAGGTAACCAGACTGGGTTAAAGTGTATAATGTCATGGTGTTAAATAGTTCAAATTTATAATGTACATGTTATGAATTGGTTGAAGATAATTTCATAAATACCTGATTAGACCAGAAAATTCTGCAGTTTTTGTAATTCTTTACTAACATGAGTACATCAATTAACAAAATTTATCTCTGTATTATTCATCATTACAGCAAACACATAGAATTCACACATTACACTGAACATTTCCCTTGCTCCACAGAGCAAACACTCATAAAACTCACAACATAACGAATAGTAAGTTATATCAGCTTCATGGAATACGTCACAAATTTAAATTGAGAAACAACGAGTAACTATTTAAAATGATACTCCCTTTATTCCAAAATTAGGTGAAGTAAGCGTTTCGCGCGGTTGGTTAAAACGATTAAATAATACGATAGTAAGAAAACATATCTTGACATGATAAATTTTTATGCTTTTATAAAATATTAGCAGTGTTGTAAATATCGGGAATCGGGGAAGATCGGTCGAGCTACCGATTTAGAATTAATTGAAAATCGGGGATTAATCGGAAGAATTAATGAGGGTAAAAATCGGATGTATTATAATATTAAATTATATTTAATATATTATTATGATTATATTAGTTATTTATTAACAAATATATATTTATTATATCATAATTTCCATAATTATTCAAATTTAAATTTAAATAGTATTTTAATTTTAATAAATAATTATATATAATGCAATAAAGAAAAATTCGTAAAAATAAATCGGATTTCAAAGATCGAATCGGTCGGATACTTTGTAGGGGATTAATCGGGGAATTTTTTAAAAATCGCGATTTTTAGAACACTGAATATTAGTAAATTATTTAGTTTAGTATACTTTTTTTGTATAAGTTTTTCAGTCTTGAGGTAACTGGAGATTGCAAATGAGCTTGATTTTCATAACACTGACCCTAATTTTGAAATTACTGAGAGTAAAACTAAAACATAAGAAGTACTATTTTCTTACACATAAATCAGTAAGACTTTTCATCAATTTTGATACCATAGGTTTAACAGTCTCTTCAACATATTTATTACATTACAAACGATTCAGTCCTTTGAAATAATTTACATAAACCACTTCAAATTATTAGATTATTTTGGTTGATTCTCCGTACATAAGTATACAATCTAGTTTAAAACCTTATATGACATAACCAGAGGGCCAATTGCTCATTATTTTTATATTTGATAATACTAAATGATGCATAAAAGATCTTCAAATTGATGCCTCAGTGCAAAATAAAGAGTTGTTCCTCTTTGCGATAATGATACAATTTTGACATGCATCCGACATTAATCCAAGCAAGGATATTGCATTACATTAATCTTCAACACTTCCAACTAACATCTGTTCATGTTTAGTTCAGGCCAGATTAATTAAAGGCTCGCTCTCTTTCCATTCCAAGTGTTGTTCCATCGCCTCATCCTAAAATATCCACAAATAATGTTTTGCAGGAAACCTGAAATATCCATGTATGTAAATGAGTTAAAAAGTATCTTTGTATTTGAATTCGACATAGCCTCGTCGTCAAATGTAAGGTTCAGACATCTAAGAATTAATTGCAGGAAACCTGAAATATCCATGTATGCCAATGAGTTACAAAGTACCTTTGCATTTGGATTCGACATAGCCTCGCAGTTAAATGTAAGGTGCAGACATCTAAACAATAATATAACTCAATTCTTTCAAAATTCATGAAATTTGAATAAAAATATTCTTCCTGCATCTTAAATAAGTCCTAAAATATGTAGAGTTCTAACATATATCAGTAGAGGTCTAACTGTTATAGTCATAGGGAAAATAGAACCTATGTATTATATTTAGTTCGTACTCCTACACTATATAATGAGGCCATAAACAAATATAAACCACATATAGACTTGCAGCTGCAGACAACCGCAACCGACAATATATCGGTAACTCTTTAAAGATAAAGAGTTCAAAGAAAGATGCTCATGCTCAGTAGAAATATCAATTAGTAAAGATATACCAGAGCTTTAAGATTGCAAGTGAACTAGTACAAAAACCCGAGCACAAATGGTTATGACATTGATGTTTTTGAAGTTACCTCAGATTAGGGATGGGCATTTCCCCCGCCCCGCCCGACCGACCCCGATCGGATCCCCGCCCCGAACGTGGTGGGAAACCAGAGATTTTTCGGGTACGGGGCGGGGATCGGGGAGATATGTGTAAAAAATTCGGGGATAGGGGCGGGGGCGGGGATTAGTGTCTCCCCGCCCGATCCCCGACCCCGAATCATATTTTAAATAAAAATAATATTATAAGTATATAAATATCTCAAATAAATATTGAAATATATACAATATATTATTATTTTCAATTTCTTATATCCTAAATGGTTTAAATTTACTTATCGTGATATTATTTCATTATAATAATATTATTTTTGTTTATTATTATACTAGAAATAAATATTAATTCAAATTAAGGTTAAACATTAATATTAAATTTTAAAGGAAATCTATATATTATGATTTATTATGTGAATTTTTATGGGAAAATATTATTTAAAATTTATTTTTTATTAAACGAAAAAAATAAAAAAATAAAGTATCATGTATTTTTATGGAAAATCTAAAAAAAATTATTTTTTATTTAAATATTATTTATAATTATTTATTTAGCAGTAGCATGATAAAATATATATATATATATATATAATCCACTTTTTCTAACACATGAAGTAGGGCAACAAAGGTGGATTCCATGCTTGTAGCTCACATGCAGATAATAAATAGGTTGTAAGCAAAAACAATAAATTCATAATTTAAAGAAAGAATTAGTTCATTATAATAATGAAAGAAACATGTAAATTGTAGACTACCAAACCAAAATATTATAATTTGTATTCAAAATCTTTTGTAACTTTTAACATAAGGTGTTTTTTTTCGAATTTGCAATCAACATTCTGGCATGTATGAAGTCAAAAGCAGAATATGATAACTCCGGTGAGCGGGCGGCTCCGTCCGACGCCTGGACCTTCTAGGTATAAATGAGGTGTAGCTGCTGGTTGAGCGCCTGCAAAACAACACCGGAAGGGGGGTTTGGCTCCCACGGCGCCTCCGGTGTAAGAATAAGAACAGGGTTTTGGAGAGGACGAAGAGGTATGTATGTAATAGAGAGGTTGTTGTGTGTGTGTATGGATATGAGAGAGTGAGTGTGCCAGAGTGTGAATATTTTCTAACCCCTAAACCCTTCAGCCTTGAGGGTATATATAGCCCAAAGGTAGGGTTTAGGGGTTGTTACCTCTAAATCAGGGCCGTTGGATCTTGGGAGCAGAGGACGCCTGACTTAGGTGGATTGCTTACACGTGTCCAGGGGAGGACCACCTCCAGGGTGTCCTAACGGCCTTCTGACACGCGTCGTGCTTGTCTGGTGTATTGGTTGTTGATAGCTGTCACAGTCACGTGCCCACGTACCCTTCCTTAGCGGGTTGCGGGATGTGCATGTGTTTGCTGGGACCCCCCTCATGGTGGTCTTAGCCCTGATCCGGATCCGGGTAGGCAGGTGGTCCGGGTCCCGGGTTGGATCCAGATCCGGGTCATGGGATGGACCTGGGCCTGGTCTCTCCATTTGATTGTTCTGGGAGAGGGGGGTCTCGGTCCATCGATCGAGCCTGGTATCCTTTAGGTCCAGGTTGAATCCTAGTCGGGTCTCTTATACCCTATCATTTGCCCCCCACTCCCTTATACAGATTTTCTGGATGAGGGAGTAGAGTAGGACTACATAGTTGTCTTAGGAGAAATATTTCTGCTCCTGGTTGCCCCCCAATCCGGATCTGGTGTAGTGGATACCAATCCAGATTAAGGTAGAATAGTTGCTTTAGAAAAATTTCTGCTCCTGGTTGCCCCTCAATCCGGATCTGGTGTAGTAGATGCCAATCCGGATTAAGGTAGAATAGTTGCTTTAGAAAAATTTCTGCTCCAGGTTGCCCCCCAATCCGGATCTGGTGTAGTAGATGCCAATCCGGATTAAGGTAGAATAGTTGCTTTAGAAAAATTTCTGCTCCTGGTTGCCCCCAATCCGGATTAAGGTAGAATAGTTGCTTTTGAAAAATTTCTGCTCCTGGTTGCCCCCCAATCCAGATTTGGTGTAGTAGAGAAATACCCGGATTGACCTTGGGTAATTTTTACTTCCAAATCTGTATCCGATTTACAATGATCCGGATTAGGGCTCTTGGTCCGGGTAGCGGGCTATGGAATCTGAAAAGTCGAGGAATTGTAACGTTTTTCGGTTTATTCCCTCCCACGAATTTGAATTTTGGACAGTTGTTCCCTTGAAAAACGGACCCTATTGATGATGGGGTTTAAGTGTGTTTTAATTTTGTGTGTATACATGTATAAGCATTTAGTAACTGCTAGGCTGACCAACCAAACCCTGCCACATGGCAGGGGTTGTTCGTTCACCCTAGGCTATAAAAAAATTCTCTCCCCCTTTCTCATTCTTTTTATTCACCACAGATTGAAAGTCCAAAAGAGAAAAAAAAGAAAAAACTCTCTCTCGATTTTCTTCGAAGGTTTGGAGTGGTTACCGCTTGATTCTCCACCGCTGTTTTGCCTTTATTTGCCCTCGTCTTCGACTATCTGTAAGCCCTTTCTCTTCTTTCTCTTTTTCGATTTTTTATAATTTCCACCGAGATCTTGGATGCTTCAATTTTATTGTGGGTACTTTGTGTTTTGGTTTGTTTTGTAGTGGTTTTATTTGTTTTTTCTTATGTGTATATGGGTCTGCTGGTTTTTCTGTGTTTTTGTGTGAGAAATCGGGGTTTTGTGTTTGATTTTTCTGGGTTGTTTAAGGCTGTTCTTCGTGTTCTTGATAGAAAAACAGTGTGCATCTATAAAAACTCATATGTTTTGGTGTTTGATTCTTAAAGACGCTATTTTTGGTTGAGGGTTTTTGTTTGGGTCCGGGTAGGGGTATAGGATTCGGGTCTGTGGGAAATGTTTTTGTAGAATTATGACTTGGGTTTTTCAAGCTGTTTTTGGTCACTACAGATCCGGATCGGGGTGCTCGTCACCGGGATCCGGGTCCAAAGTTTTTGGCTTATAGTTGGTATGATCCGGATCGTTGATGTTTTTCCGGGTTGGACTGGCATTGGTGGTTCGGATCACTAGGTTATGGTAAAACTAACATGACGTACCTGATCCAGACCGCTTAGCAAAACAAATAAATCTGTAGGGCCCAGGCTAACTGACCTTCATTTTAATAGGTATATGGTCCGGACCAAGGAGCGGGCTAGGAAAATAACTGCTACCCCAACTTTTCTGACGAAGAGAGTGATCCGGATTCGTCTGGTAGAGAACAGATCCGGGGCGAAATGGTGAAGAAGTGGTCCGGGTCTGTGGGTACAATATCTAGCTTCCGGTTTAAGCGGCTTCCCGAGAACTCGGTTATCTTTACCCCGGAAGGCCGTTGGTCCGATATTAAATACCATTTTGTCAGGAAACCACCAGGGTTTGAAGATAGCATTTACTATGCCCGGATTAGATACGAGAGGCACGAGGATGGCCACCCGGGAGTGTATAACCAAGGTGCTTTGGAAGAGGCTTTTGCTTCTTTGGGATTAGCCGGGATCATTATCAGTTGAAGGATTTCTATGTGGAAGCTGACCCGGGCGATATGGACAAGGCAATCTGGGCCGCATTTCAGTTAACTCCTGATATAGCTTGGAGGTGGGCCGAACCTCATGAGAGGATTTTCCATCGCCCTTCAGATGGTTTCATTCCGGTTTGGCTGGAGCACTTAAGGCCCGGGTGGAGTCCTCGCTGCCATATGTTTATAAAGCATTTGTGCAAGTACGTTTTCAAGATATCCCCAAAGCAAATAACCCCAAACGGCATTAAATCTATGACTTGGTTCATAGCTTACTGCTAAAAGGCCGGGCTCCTGTCCACCTTCAAGCTGTTCCATCAGATTTTCTATCTTTCTAGATAAAGCTAGAAACCATTTTATGAGCTTAGGTTTCGGGCAGCAGAATGTGGCTTTGGTCCGAGTAGGTCTAAACCGGTCATGCACCAGACCTCTTTGAAATACTGGAACGGGGAGATCCTTATGTTAAAAGGCTTCGACTTAGAATTTCTCCCTTATTTTATAATTGGGGAAGTTAACACAAAGTTCAATCCGGAGATCTTAGAAGGGGAGGTGGTAGATCAAATGAGGAAGTTCTGTGGTAGTCTCGGGTTCCGGCCAACCCGAGATACTTTTATGAATCATAAATTGCTTTTCCAACTTGGATGTAAGTTTTTCTTTAATCTATGCTGCCCGTGATCTGGATCCCTCGCCCTGCTTGACGATCCGGATTACGGTTCCTTTTTATTTTTACTTGTAACTAGCTTGGATAGAATGTTGGCCTTTGACCCGGGTCCCTTATTTTGCCTAATGATCCGGATCAACATTTAGTTTGCTTTTTTGCTTGTAACCTGTTTGAATAAAATATTTTCTCATGATCCGATCATAGTACATTTTGCTTTGTCCAGTATATTTATTCTGTCCTGATAGTTTTCTTCTACCCTTTTACAGGTTTGCCGCATTACAATCCTTCATTCAGAGCGATAATGTCTTCTTCAGCTTATGCAGCAGCTTTCAACACTCTAGGCTTGGCCTATAAGACAACAAAAGGGGCCCTTGGGACCGGATCCGGATCTGCGGATGCCGAGGGTGGTGTCGAGTCTTCAGTCCCCCAGAACGTGCCCAGTCCGGGAAATGCGGCCTTGAACGGGGACCTGGTTGTCCAGGAGATTTCTGAGGACCCTCCTTCAAAGAAAAGGATGTCCGCCCCGGGGAAGCCTCCCCGTGGAAAAGCTGTTGTCACTGACCGGGTCGTTTGCGATTCGGATGGGAAGGGCCCGGACAGGGGCCCTATTAAAATAGGGACAAAGAGCCTAATTGACCTAGCCGGGTTCATGTCCAGTATCCCTTCCGAAGATGACTGGGATGAGGTTGAGGGGTACAGCATGGCGGCTGCCTTGAAGAGGGTTACTGAGCAATGAGGGCAGGTAATTTCTGAATTTCCAAGTTCTTAGTTCCGGGTTGTGCCTCCCATTATTTTATGTACTTAACTTATTTTTTGACTTTTCTCAGCTCGGGAGTGCCATATCTATCTGCTCAGATGTTGCTTTTACTGAGATCCGGGAGGCCAACAACCGGACTAACATCGAGAAGATACGGGCTGATACCTTGAAGGGAGAGATGGAGGAGGCCCGGGAGAGCTTCTGGGTGGTGGAAACCGGACTAAACAAGAAACTGAAGGAGTCTGAGGACCGGGCTGAGGGGCTTGCCAAAGAAGTAGAAAGGCTCAAAGCTGAACTCGTTGCCAAGGAAAACTTGAACAAGGATGCTATAATTGCCGAATTCAAGGCCAGTGATGTTTATGATTTTGAGGTTACCCAAGCCGGGGTTCCTGAAGTCCGCAGATCCTAGGTTGTTGCTGAGCGTCATATCAAGACCGACCCCTTGGCATCCTGGGAGAGCTTCATCCAGGAGTTCCTTGCTGCGAAGGCTGCAGTTGAGCAGGGTCAGGGGGAACCGGAACCCTACGACGGCCCCACCCCCAGCTTCCTTTAGATCCGGACCAGCCTTGATAAATTTCTCGGGCCCAGCCCTGTAATTTTTCTTTTACTAGGATTTGTGATTTTCGTAATTGAACTTGGGTTGTTTGTAATGTTTGAACTTGTTCCGGATTGATGGCGATCCGAATTCTGCTTTTAATTTTACTGTCGTTGCCTTGACCTTTTCTTCAGTTGCAAAAAAATTTGCTTTTGTTTCTATCTGCAGTTTTTATTTTTATGAGCTGTCCGGATCCTTGCACAAATGCTCTTGATCCGGGCTGTGGCTGAGGCCCCCAATCCGGATTGGGTTTATATCCGAGTTGTTCCGGGTATGAAGCCTTATCCTGGTTGACTTTGTTTTTGCTATAGTATATCAATCCGGACTCGAATTCTTATCATTTTTGATATTTTCTTTTGAAATTGCTTTCAATCCGGGTATGATACCCACCCGGGTTGATGTATGCTTATTTGCTTTATGTACTTAGAAAATATGAGTACATAACGGTTGTTTCCAACCCGGATTCGAATGCTTATCCGGGTATGGTATCCACCCGGGTTGATGTTTGCTTTTTTGCTTTATGAACTAAATAATGGTTGTTTTTAACCCGGATTCGAATGCTTATCCAGGTTGATTTTTGCTTTTGAATTTGCTGTCAATCTAGGCATGGTACCATATCCGGATTGATGATTGCGCTATTACTTAGAAATTTCTAAGCAAATAGTGGTTGCTTTTGTTTTTTGCTTTGAACCTGGTTGTAACTATATCCGGATTGCTTTTTGCTTTGTTTACTAGTAATTTAAAAGTAATAACTTTCTAAGAAAGGAAAAATCTTTTCATTGAATTGAAAATTTTCTTCATACAAAATATAGGATCATAGATTGGTTGCTTGCCATAGGCTACAAGTTTTGGCTGCTTTTTATTGCTTCCTTTACTGGTAAAATTTTCTGAGCCTGAGTCCATGCCATGTATTTGGTATCTCAGATTCATCCATGTTCATGAGCTTGTATGTTCCTGGCCTTAGAACTTCCTTGACTTTATATGGGCCTTCCCACCTTGGCATTAGCTTTCCAGTGTTGGTGGGATCTGAAGCTTCCGTGTCTCGAAGGACCAAGTCTCTAACTTGAAAGTTTTTGACCCGGGACTTCTTGCTGAAGTGCTCTTTGGTTTTCTCTTTATACTTTTCCATTTTTGCCACCGACTGGTCTCGGACTTCATCAATTAGCTCAATATTTGTCCTGAGCCCCTCCTCATTTGCTATCTTATCAAAGTTGATTGCTCGATGGGAAGGGGATCCTACTTCAATTGGTAGCATAGCTTCAGTTCCATAAGTCATTTTGAAGGGGGTTTCTCCTGTGCTTCTTCGGGGGCTTGTTCTGTATGCCCATAGTACGTTAGGCAATTCTTTTGGCCATTTGGTTTTACTTTCCCTGAGCCTCTTCTCGATCCCCCGGAGAAGTATTCGATTTGTTACTTCAACTTGGCCATTCCCTTGAGGGTGGGCTACAGATGACTTCTTGTGCCGGATGCCCCATTCTTGAAGGTAGGATTCGAATTCTGAACCAACGAACCTTGGCCCGTTGTCTGGGACCAGTACTTTCGGGATCCCGAACCTCATCAGAATGTTATCCATGAATTTGATACAATCTTGCTGGTTTATTGTTCTCATTGCCTTTGCTTCTACCGATTTTGTCATGTAATCAATTGAGACTAGTAAGTACCTGAGGTCTCCTCTGGCCCTGGGGAAGGGTCCCATGATATCAATTCCCCATACAGCAAATGGGATTGGTGATAAGACTAAAGAGGGTAGGACGGGGCTCATCCGGGTGACATTGCTGAATAACTGACATTCCTTGCACTTTTTCACAAAGTCTATTGCATCATGGTGAATAATTGGCCAGTAGTATCCTTGTCTTATGATTTTGTGAGCTAGAGCCTTTGGGGACATATGATCTCCGCATATCCCTTCATGAACCTCTATCAGGAAATACTGTGCTTCCCCCGGGCCTATGCATTTCAAGATTGGGGAGGAGAAGGTCCGGCGATAGAGTATACCCTCTTCAATGAAGAATATTGCATCTTTGGCTTTTAACCTTTGAGCCTTCCCTTTATCTTCCGGGAGCTCTCCTTTCTCCAAGTAGTTGATGAATGGAGTCATCCAATTCGGGCTGTTGTCTATTTCCATGACCTCTTCAGACTCTATGCTTGGTTTCTGCAATTCTTTGAAGTAGACGGAGCAATCCAAGTCTGATGAATTTTGAACAAGTTTAGATAGTGTATTGGCCTCTGAATTTTCCTCTCTGCAGATTTGGATGATTTGAGTTTTTGGTATCAAGGCGAGGCAGCTTTGGACCAGGGCCTGGTACTTGGCTAGAACTGGATCCTTGGCTATGTACTCGCCGTTTGTTTGCTTTACCACGATCTGGGAGTCGTTGAAGATTTTGAGATCCTGGATCCTAAGGGTTTTTGCTAGCTTCAACCCTGCAATCAAGGCCTCGTACTCTGCTTGGTTGTTTGTTGCTGAAAAGCCAAAGGAGATGGCTGTTAGGATTGTGAATCCTTCGGGGCTCTTTAGGATGAGCCCGGCTCCTGATCTTTCGTTTGTTGAAGAACCATCAACTTTGAGAGCCCAGGCTCCTACGTCTTGATCAGTGTTTCTCTCAGGGTCAATGCTCATTTGCACGGGCTCTTCTTCCGAGAAATTACATTCTATGATGAAATCAGCTAGAGCCTGGGCTTTAATTGCTATTCTTGGAATGAAATTCAAGTTGAACTGACTCAGATCGACTGCCCAATTCACCAATCTTCCTGAGATATCTGGCTTGTGTATTATTTTCCTTATGGGTTGGTTAGTTACAACCCGTATCTCCCTTCCCCGGAAGTAGTGCCTGAGCTTCCTGGATGCTGTGACCAAGGCAAAAGAAAATTTTTCTAGCCTCGGGTCTCCACATCTTTTAGCACTTGGCTCACATAATAAACTGGTTGCTGTTTTCCATTCTCTTCCCTGATCAAGGCTGCTCCAACTGTCAGGGCCCCTGCTAATAGGTAAAGGGATAGGGGATCCCCGGGTTGGGCTTTGGTTAATACAGGGGGTTGAGAAAGGTACCTTTTGATTTCTTCAAATGCGCTTTGGCATTCTGGGCTCCAATTAATATCTCTCTTGTTGGTTGCTCCTTTTAATAGGTCAAAGAAGGGTAGACATCTCTCAACTAACTTTGAGATGAATCTTCTGAGTGCGGCCAGTGACCGTGCTAGCTTCGGCACATCTCTTTGTGTTCTGGGAGGTTTTATTTCTTGGATTGCCTTTATCTTTTCTGGGATGGCTTCAATTCCTCGGTTGCTTATCATGAATCCAAGGAATTTTCCTGTCCTCTACTCCGAATGTGCACTTTTCTGGATTGAGCCTGAGTGAGTATTTTCTCAAGTTGTCGAAGCATTCTCTCAGGTCTTCTATATGCCCGGGGATGCTTGTAGACTTTGCAATCATATCGTCGATATATGATTCCAGGTTCCTTCCAATCTGGTCTTTGAAGATTTTATTCATTGCTCTTTGATATGTTGTTCCCGCATTAGTCAATCTGAAAGGCAGCATTACATAGGCTAGACCGCCCTGTGGGTGATGAAGGCTGTCTTTAGGATATCCTTGGGATTCATCTTTATCTGGTTGTACCCCGAGTAGGCGTCCATGAAACTTAGCATTACGTGGCCGGATATTGCGTCGATCAATTTATCAATATTTGGCAAGGGGTAGGGGTCTTTGGGGCATGCACTGTTCAAGTCTGTGTAGTCGATACATATTATCCATTTTCCGTTTGCTTTTTTCACCATCACAACATTTGCCAAACATTCTGGGTACTTGACTTCGCATATTATTCCAGCTTTGAGTAGTTTCTCAATTTCTTCATCAATTGCTTTCTGCCTTTCTGGGGAAAAATTTCTTCTCTTTTGCTTGACTGGTTTCCTCTCGGGATTGACATCCAAGCTGTGCATTGCTATGGATTCATTCAACCCGGGCATGTCTCTTGGGGTCCAAGCAAATATATCAGAGTACCCTTGGAGTAGTGATACCAGGTCTTTTCTGAAATTAGCCTCGAGCCCGGACCCTATCTTTATCCTCTTGGAAGGATCGCTTGCACTGATTAAAATAGTTTTCATTTCTACAGCGGCCTCTATCTTGGATTGATCCATATTTGATACCAATTGCTGGATCCGGGCCTTTGAATTCTTCTTCATATAGATTTGACCCTGGGTTGTCATCTCTTTTTGGTTGCTTTCCCCTACTTCAATTGTTTCAGGGTTGGTTGCTTGCACAGCAAAGTCTTCTGTGACTTGGTTGCTTTTTTGCTCTTCTGAGCTTGGTTTGGTTGCTTTTGGATCTGAGATGGACTCTATGATCTGAACTTCTTTTATCGCCTCATCCCTTGAGTGGGGGCGATGTTTCTTAATACTTTGCTGTTTCCGAAGTACCACGGCTTTTCTCTTGTTGTCTTGATGAGTTTCAGCCATTACCAGAGTCTGGCTATAACATCTTTCAGCTACCTCATAGTCTCCCTTGATTCCTCCTACCCTGGTTGGAGTTGGGAATTTGATTTTCAAGTGTGATATGGAGGTGATTGGTTGGATCCTGGTCAGGGCTGAGCGCCCGATTATGCCGTTGTAGGATGAGGGAGTATTGATAACGTAGAACTTTATCACATGGGTAACTTGGTTTAGGGCCGATCCAAATATGACTGGAAAGTATAAGGTTCCCTGGATCGGGACCAAGTTGTTCCCGAACCCATACAGAGGGTCCTCTTGGCATTCATTGGAGCTTACACTCCCAAGCTTCATCCTGTCCACAGTATACTTGAAGAGTATGTTTACTGAAGATCCATTTTCTATCAGCATCCTTCTTACTTCATTGTCAAAAATATCAAGTGTTACCACCAAGGCTTCGTTGTGATTCGGGTTGACCCCTTCATAATCCTTGTTGCTGAATGTGATCATCATCTCCGGGTAGAATTGGACGGAGAACACTTCATCTCCTGAGCCCGGGCTCCTAAGGGGGGAGTGTGACCCTCCTAGGACCACATTTACTACATTCTTACCTTTCCTTTGCCTTTCTTCTCTCTGGTTTGTCTCCCGGGAAATGTATTGATTCAGGTTGCCTTTCTTGACTTGATCTTCAATGAAGTATTTTAAAGAGAGATAATTTTCAGTTTTGTGCCCATTGGTTTCATGATAGTCGCACTGCCTGTTGTAAGGCCTGCTTTCCGAGGGAGTCTGCATTGGCTTTGGAGGATAATAGAATGACTTTCCCTTGATCTCCTTCAGTATTTCTTCCCGGTACCTGTTTAGTGGTGTCCATTCTGGCTCTTGCCTAGGCTCTCTTGCTTGCCTAGGTCGACCGGGATCGCTTTTGGATTCTGCCTTAGGACCCAATCTTTGGAATATTGGAGTGTTTTGTACAACATTTGTCTGCTGGGTTTGGTTGCTTTGTTTGAACTTTTTCTCCTGTTGGTAACCCCCTTTCGGTCGGTCATCCGAAGATTTGTTCCTGGATCCTCCATTCCGAGTCATTCTCATCGCCTGGAGAACGTCTGTTTCTTTTATGAACCGGGCTGCCATAGAGTAGGCAACGACCAGGCTTTGTGGCTCTTTGTTTATCAACTCTACAATGTACCTCTCATTGTGTTCTGGATCCAGGTTCCTTCGAAATATGCTTAGAGCCTCCCTTTCATCAAGATTCGAGACTTTGTCGATGGCTTCCTGGAATCTCCGCATATAAGTTGAGAGTTCTTCATTATCATACTAGTGGATTGTTTCCAGGTGACACATATGCATTTCATGTGTCTTATTGGCTTTGAATCTTTTAAGGAAGGCTCATCTGAATTCTTTCCAGGAGTGAATGCTTCTTGATGGGATCCTGCAGAACCATCTTTGAGCCCCCCCTTTTAGGGTCGAGGCGAAGAATCTGGATTTGGTTAAGTCGTTGTAATAATATATCTGAGCTATCTGTTCGAAGTAGTTGAGGTGCTCTTCCGGATCACCCAATCCATCGAAAGAGTCGAAGTTGTAATGTTTGAGATTTTTATGTCGAGGGATGGCTTCTAGGGATTGGCTGAAGGGCGTGAGGGTCGCCCCAACTTCCAACCCGGAATCTTTCTCCATTTTTCTATGGAGCTCATAAATCATGTCTTTAAGATCCTTCTGGCCCTCCTCTTCGTCATCAAAAATGAGCTCGGGGGTAGGGTCCCTCCGAGTTCTTTTGCCTTTTGTTTTAGCTAGAAGCCTCTCCTCCTCCAGCTGCATTCTTTTCTGAATTTTTTGCTCAAGCTTTGCCTCTTCTTCCTTTCTTATCTGTTCTCTGATTTCTTCCAACTTTTTCTTTCTGGTTACTGTCTCTTTCTTACTAGGCTCTTTCTGACTCTTTTTTGCCTTAGCTCCAATTCGGTCGAAGACAGATCTCTTGGATTGCTGAGAATCCCCGGACTCTTCTTGCTCTTCATCTTGTTCATATTCTATCTGGAGCCGGGCTTGTTAATCTCTGTAAAGCCTGATTGCTTCAGCAAGTTCATGGTTTGTTAAGTTCGCCATATGCTCCTCTGCAATTGGAACATTGGTGTACTTATACTGATTAAGCTCTATGACATTTCTGGAATCCCGGGGTGTTACTAGCCTTTCCAAGACCGGGGTGTGCTGTGTCAATGGTGAATCCAGGGGCACCGAGACCCAAGGATGGAGCGCCCCTCCTTCTAGCGCCAAATGATAACTCCGGTGAGCGGGCGGCTCCGTCCGACGCCATTCCTGGACCTTCTGGGTATAAATGAGGTGTAGCTGCTGGTTGGGCGCCTGCAAAACATCACCGGAAGGGGGGTTTTGCTCCTACGGTGCCTCCGGTGTAAGAATAAGAACAGGGTTTTGGAGAGGACGAAGAGGTATATATGTAATAGAGAGGTTGCTGTGTGTGTGTGTGTATGGATATGAGAGAGTGAGTGTGCCAGAGTGTGAATATTTTCTAACCCCTAAACCCTTAAGCCTTGGGGGTATATATAGCCTAAAGGTAGGGTTTAGGGGTTGTTACCTCTAAATCAGGCCCGTTGGATCTTGGGAGCAGAGGACGCCTGACTTGGGTGGATTGCTTATACGTGTCGAGGGGAGGACCACCTCCAGGGTGTCCTAACGGCCTTCTGACACGCGCCGTGCTTGTCTGGTGTGTTGGTTGTTGATAGCTGTCACAATAACGTGCCCACGTACCCTTTCTTAGCGGGTTGCGGGATGTGCATGTGTTTATTGGGACCCCCCTCATGGTGGTCTTAGCCCTGATCCGGATCCGGGTAGGCAGGTGGTCCGGGTCCCGGGTTGGATCCAGATCCGGGTCATGGGATGGACCCGGGCCTGGTCTCTCCATTTGATTGTTCTGGGAGAGGGGGGTCTCGGTCCATCGATCGAGCCTGGTATCCTTTAGGTCCAGGTTGAATCCTAGTCGGGTCTCTTATACCCTATCAGAATACATATTGTTTACAACCAATGAATTATCCATAAATTCAGAATTGTTTTCCTGTACCAGCCTAAAGTACCCAGACCTTGTAATTTGACTCGATCAAATCAAAGGCATATCCGAAAGCATTAAACTATAGGTCAGGTGTATATTCGCTTTGTATCTAGAACCTGACACAAATAGTTTATCGTTGACTCATTTACGGCTTAAGTTCTTTCCATCACATTTACACAAATATCTATTATGTCTAGCAAAACAAAATATGTGATAGTAAGTAGAATACATATACCTTTCCAGAACCAACGGGGAGGGTGTTGTAGTTTAGTCCTCAAACAAATTAAAATTTATTAAGATACCCCACCATCAAGATGCAAAGAATGTATCATATATGACAAACAGATTATCATGAGCATTTTTACGTACACTGCCCATGAGTTTGCTCGAGTTCTTCATTATAGGACAAAATAATTTGAAACAGTAACCGAATAAGATGAATTTGGCAAGCCTTAATTGAAGAAACTAAATATGAACTTTGAGTTTGATAACATGCCTTAAAAGAGCATAAAAATTTATACATATTGTTGCATAGTAATATATTGTATCGAAAATTACGGTTTTGAAGCTAAATATAGATGGTCACAGGGTATCCTATACAGTATATGTATATAAGAAAGGATCTAAAAATAGAGATCAACCCTACACAATCATTGGGATGAAAGAGCAAATAATCATGAGACCAATGTAAGCACAACTAAGCAAACATTCTTGCTAATTTGTAATCAAAAGAGTTCTAAATAGAAAATTGAGGAGGAGATACATACCGAGAATTTCATGGGTAGTGACCTTTATTCTTGACATATAGTTGAAGATGATGATCATAGTCAAGCAGAGCATAATTATGACCCTTATTCTCACAATTTGGGGAGAAAAGACCCAAAATCTCACTGATGTTATAAAATGGCCTTTTATATCACTCACAAACGTGATATTTAGTTGCGTTTATAATATATACAGAATGTTAGAGTTAACTCAGTGGTTAGGTGGTACATTTTGGAGTTATGTGTCAGAGGTTCGAATCTGATAGCAAATCAGTTTTTTGAACTAATACTAACGCAAAGTAACAATGCGTTGGCTTTGCACAAACGCATCAAAAGAATGTGTTTCATAATTAACGCAATATTAAAGTGCTTTTTTGATTTAATTCAAAAAATAATAAAGTTAATTATCACCATTGAACGCAAGAAATAGTTGCGTTTTTGTGCTGGATAGGAAACGCAAAAAAATATTGCGTTTTTGAGTGATATAAAGGGCCATTTTATAGCGCCTGTGAGATTTTGGGTCTTTTCTTCCCTTGAATTAAATTACTCTATCTTTCTTTGTTTAGAAATTTTAAGTCCAAGAACTACTTAGATAATCAGTCATATATGGACAATGAACATATATTAAAACGTTGATGTTAAAAATTTAAATTTATTAAAGATCAAGAATGAATACAATTAAAATTAATATTATGGGTCAGTTTATGAACTTATATACTTTAAAATTTAATATTATAAATAATACACTTATTTAGACATACTTACATTATGGGTCAGTTTATGGGTCAGTTTATGAACCCATGTGATACACTTATTTAATATTATGGGTCAGTTTATGAACTTATATATTTAATAAAATATTAAAAGAATTTTATAATCCTTACATTATCGTAATTAATCTCATTATAACTGCTATGAATGAGCTATCCTATACTTCATAGCATCAAACAAAATTAAAAAGTTAAGTCATCCAACCCAGGGCGTACGTGTTCTGCTAGTTGTACAAGAATGTTCTTCAGTTTTGGACAGTTAACTGTTTGAAATTGTTTGAGAGAAGGGAAAGCTCCGTCCCCAACTTCCAATTCTTCGAGATTGAGGAATCGATCTAATCTTAAAATTTGAAGACTTGGAAACCCATTATCACTGCATACCATTTTGTTTAAATATTTATTAAGAGTCAACTGAAGAGCTTTAAAATTATAGTAATATAAGTGTCATGTTAAATTTTCTAATTTTTACTCACAAAACCCAACCGTATGATATTTGTGTTATGATTATAATATACATATCATAATTATTATACGATTTTAATAATTTTATTATTTCATTAAAATATAATATTGAGTCATATAAGAAATAGGATTACTGAGTTCAAATTAATAAAATAATTACAATTGAAAAACAGGTAAAATAATATATATATATATATATATATAATATGTGATTCGATGAAGTATAAATTAGCAGTAAAACTCAACTGATAATCAGGATGAACAAAATGAAGAAAAAATCCATTGTTAAACTCACAAGCTATGTATCTATCAATCTATATGTGTATCTAATTACTTACCTTTTCTATTCTATTTAACTGAATGTATATATACAGGTGAAAATCTAAGGCAGTCATTAGCTGTCATTTGCAGTAGTTAGTTATGCCAGGTGGCCTTCTATCTGTGTTGGTTATGATTAGGTACAATGCTGAGCTATGATAAGTAATATGGAGCTGCATTAGGGAGGATTAATCTTAATATCCCCCCTCAAGTTGGGCATGGATGAAGAAGGAGCCGAAGACAGACCCAACTTGAATAACAAGTCTCGGAAATATGGTGAAGGAAGAGTTTTAGTGAGGATGTCTGCAAGTTTGTGTTGAGTAGGGAGATAGGATAATTGCAGCAAACCTTCCATCACCTTGTCGCGTGTAAAATGGCAATCGATTTCGATGTGCTTTGTGCGATCATGAAAAACAGGGTTTTTGGCAATGTAAAGGGCAGATTGGTTGTCGCAATGCAAAGTAACGGGTTTAAGATTAGTAACACCCATTTCTTCAAGTAGTCGAATAATCCAAGTAACCTCAGAAGCTGCAGAGGCCATTGCTCGATATTCAGCTTCAGAGGATGAACGAGAAACTGTACTCTGCTTCTTCGATTTCCAGGAAATAGGGGACTGCCCAAATAAAAGCAAATAACCAGTAATGGATCGTCTGGAGTCTGGACAAGAGGCCCAGTCAGAATCTGAAAATGCTTGAACGGTTAAAGAATCGGTAGCTTTAAGTAAAATGCCTTGTGCTGAGATACAATGCACATAACGAAGAGTGTGGTTTAATGCTTCAAGATGACTAGTTCGAGGATGTTGAAGAAATTGACTTAATGTCTGCACAGCAAATGAGAGATCAGGTCTGGTGTTGGTCAAATAATTCAGTTTGCCAACTAGAGATCGATAAAACTCAGCATCAGGTAGCAAATCACCAAGGGAATTACTGAGTTTGGAGTGAAGAGGTAAAGGTGTAGTTGCACGCTTAGAAAAGTCGATGTCACAAAGAGCTAGGAGATCCTTTGCAAACTTTCGTTGACTAAGAACAATGCCATCGGGAACATACCCTACTTCGATACCTAAGAAATAGTGTAAAAGGCCCAAGTCCTTGATACCAAACACTTGATTTAAATGTGATTTCAAATGATGAACATCAGAAGCAGCATTTTCTGTGACAATTATGTCGTCAACATACACAGCAACGATAGTAATAAGGTCACCTGTCTTTTTGATGAAGAGACTATAATCATTTTTGGATTGAACATACTCCATGGTAGTGAGTTCAACAAGCAATTTGGCAAACCATTCACATGATGATTGCTTTAAGCCATATATAGATTTGATGAGGCGACAAACTTTATTCTCAGGATTGGGCATGCCTTCAGGAACCTGCATAAACACTTCCTCCTGTAAAGTGCCATGCAAAAAAGCATTATTCACGTCAAGTTGATATAGTGGCCAAGCTCTACTTGCTGCCAGCGCAATAAGACAGCGTAAAGAACTCATTTTAATCACAGGAAAGGAGGTCTCTTCATAATCAATACCATAACGTTGGTTATACCCTTTTGCAACTAATCGGGCTTTACACCTCTCAAGTGTACCATTAGCATGTAGTTTCACTTTGTAAACCCATTTCGACCCAATGGCCTTTTTTCCAGGTGGTAAATCTACTAGCTGCCAAGTTTGATTATCTGTCAAGGCTTTAATTTCTTTTGACATGGCATCTACCCAAATTGGCTGAGTTGAAGCTTCTCTGTAGTTTTGTGGTTCTGTTATTGTGTTAACTTGTGCAGAAAATGCACGATGAGAAGATAAAGATCCATCATAAGTGACAAGATTACACCAATGTGTGGTCTGCAACTTATCGGTATGGCCAAGACTATAATGGTATGAAGAAAGATAACTTGGAGGTTGTCGATGTCTAGTGGAATGCCGGACAACTGGAGGTGTAGAAGGAGTATTGGTAGAATCAGTTGAAGAAAACTCTTCTGATTATGAAACTTCAGATGTATGTTCATGAGGTTCATGTATTACATTATATGTACTGTTCTCCTCATTGTCTAAAAAGGTTTGGTCAGGAGTAGTAACTAGTGGCAGAAAGAAAGTATTATGATAATGAGTGTTTGAATCAGAAGATAAAATGTGGTAAGGAAAATGATGTTCATATAAAGTGATATCACGAGAAACAGATATTTGTTGAGTGGCAATGTCCAATATTTTATAGCCTTTTTGGGTTGCGGGATAACCAATAAACACAGAAATAGAAGATCGAGGTGAAAACTTACTCCGATCAACTTTGCTTGTGGATACAAAACATAAACAGCCAAAGACACGGAGAATGTCAAGAGAAGGTGGCTGCTTGTAGATTCGTTGGTATGGAGTGACATTTCCAATGCTAGTAATAGGCATTCGATTGATTAGATAGGCTGCACATAAAATGCAATCTCCCCAGAATTTCTCTGGCAACTTAGACTGATGAAACAATGCCCGTGCAGTTTCTAATAAATGGCGATGTTTGCGTTCTACAACACCGTTTTGTTGTGGCGTGTAGCTGCAACTGGTTTGGTGGACAATACCTTTACTTTTATAAAATTGCTGCAAATTCTTAGAAGCAAATTCTAAGGCATTATCAGATCGAACACATAAAAATTTGGTCTGAAATTGATTCTCTGTATAATGGATAAAATCAACTAAGACTTGAGAAACATCAGATTTATACTTGACCAAATGAATCCAAGTAAAACGACTATAGTCATCAACTATAGTGAGAAATTGGGTACAACCATTATGGTTCATAACTCGATAAGGACCCCAGAGGTCGATATGAAGCAACTCTAGTACAACAGCAGTTTTAATAGTACTACTAGGAAAGGGATTTCTAGTTTGTTTAGCCAGTGGACAAATTTGGCAAACAACTGTTTTCTTACATTCTTTGACATCACAGGTTGGGTGTAGAAATTTTATTTGATGAAATGGTAAATGTCCTGATCTCAAATGCCAGAGTTTAGCTTCTTCAACAGCAGTAGTAAAACAAGCTTTAGCATCAATTACCATCTTTGGAGAGTAAGCATACAGTCCATTTTGCAGATCACCAAGAAGCAGTGGAGGATCTTTCTGCAAAAGGTCCTGTAGTATACAATGATTATCAGTGAATACCAACTGAGAATTCATGTCATGGCATAGCTTGTGAACTAATATAAGTTTGTATTGAAAATCAGGAACATGTAAAACATGTTTCAATACTATTTTGTCATTTAATTTCACTGTTCCCTTATGAAGAACTCTAATTTTGCTACCATCAGGAATAGTAATAGTACTATTGCTATCAATAATTGGTTCAAAATTCTCAAAACATTGTAAGGCAGGGCAAAAGTGGTCTGTGGCACCACTATCCAATATCCACTATGATGTAGAACAAGACATTAGACAGAGATTACCTGCCAATAGAGCATGGCTAGATGAATTGTCATTAGAATCAGTCATGGTTTGTTTATTCAACAAATCCATAAGTTTCTGGTATTGCTCTGCAGAAATCTGATTGTTGTTAGTCCCTGCTGCATTAGGAGTCTGACTATCTGAAGAATTGAGAACCATAGCAGCCACTTTTCGATCTTTGTTTCCTTTGAAGTTAGGCGGGAAACCATGAATCTTGAAGCACCTTTCTAAGCTGTGACCAGCCATTTTGCAGTGTGTACAATAGTAGTTATTCTGAGGCTTCTTTTTGACAAAACTATTGATGTTTGGCCTGAATCCCTGAGTTTGAGAATAAGAATTTTGTCCCTGATAGTAAGGATTTCTATCTGCAGTAAGGCAAGATTATCAGTTATAGCACTTTGAGAAAATTCTTTATGATCCTCTTCTTGAGCCACAATTATGTAGACTTGAGTTACATTCGGTATGGGAGTCATCATGAGGATGTTTGCTCTTACTGCTGAAAAACGATCATTGAGCTTCATTAAGAATTGTAACACTCTTTGAGTTTGCTGAGCATTGTGAATCCTTTCTGTCAAAGCACAAGTGCAATTAGATGTAGTACAAACACATGTAGGCAAAGGCTGGATATCATCAATACTATCCCATAGAGTTTTGATCCTTGTGTAAAATTCAGAAACACTCTGTTGACCTTGAGTTAACTCAGATAACTTCTGTTTAAGAGAGTAAATTTGAGTTATAGAAGCAAAGCCGAAACGATCTTCAAGATCTTTCCATAACTCTCTTGCAGATTTCAAGAACAACACACTGCGTGTTATAGTCTCATCCAGATTGAATAGAATCCATGAAATTACCAAATCGTTGCACCTTTCCCATGCTTTGTACTCGGCTATTCCAGTTGCAGGTCTAACCACGGTTCCGTTCTCAAACATCAGCTTATTTTTAGCAGATAACGCAAGCATCATGCTTCGTTTCCAGTTGTTATATCCAGTTCCATTGAACTTGACAGAAACTAATTGGTTCGAACTAGCATCGGAAGGGTGAATATAGTAGATACTAGATGAATCGACATTAAAACTAGCATTCGTTTGATCATTATTTTGCGAATTGCTTTGAGTCGCCATAGAAACAGAATTAGAATAACAGATTTCGATATTTGAGAAATGAATCAAAAAAATGATATCGATATAATCATATTTCTGGACTAAGTATTTAGATGATGATGATTTCGATTATGATCTTAGAGTAATCAACAATTAAGGAGTATTGCAAAACAATCTGAGAAAATATCGAAAACAAGCAAATAATCGTCTCTTAGAGATCGATTCGGATTAGTAGCTAAAGATCGGGAATGAACACCTGAGTTTAGATTGACGATGCGGAAACGATTAGCGATCAATTGACGATGATGATGATGATGAAATGAAGGTGATGAACACTCGAGACCTCGATCTGCAGATTCGAAGCTTGACTGGCTCTGATACCATGTGATTCGATGAAGTATGAATTAGCAGTAAAACTCAACTGATAATCAGGATGAACAAAATGAAGATAAAATCCATTGTTAAACTCACAAGCTATGTATCTATCAATCTATATGTGTATCTAATTACTTACCTTTTCTATTCTATTTAACTGAATGTATATATACAGGTGAAAATCTAAGGCAGTCATTAGCTGTCATTTGCAGTAGTTAGTTGTGCCAGGTGGTCTATCTGTGTTGGTTATGATTAGGTACAATGCTGAGCTATGATAAGTAATATGGAGCTGCATTAGGGAGGATTAATCTTAATATAATATTATAAGTCATATAAAAGTAAAAGAAGAATAAAAATTATACATTAAAGTTATAAGGAAATTCAAAAAGGAGTTAAACCAAAAATTAATAGAAACCAAAGAAAAGGTTAAAGCAAAGGGTGAAAAAAATAAAACCAAATTTAATAAAATCATAAAATATTTAGAAGTATAAGGAAATAAAAATAAAACTAAATTTAATAAAATCATAAGACATGTATAAATAAAAGATAACAAAAATAAAACTTAACATAATGGAGTCATATGACATGCAGGGGAATAAAGTGTAAACAAAAGTTGTAGTAAAATTAAAAAGACATATAAAAGTTGAATTATAAGATATATAAGTAAATTGGTGAAACCAAAATTATATTTGTGTACCACTTATTTTTCTTTCTTCGTAAAGAGTATAGTTACTATTAAGTTTTATTCTTCAAAATTTATCACTTTTGATTTATTTTTTTATAGAATATGATGACTATTATTCTTAAAAAAATTCAATTATGCCTGCTTACACAAAAATTATGGTGATTAGGAATTATAAATTTTATAAAAAATGAGTAGTTACTCTGAATTAAATTTTATCTCCTTTTGTTGAGAACTATAATCTTATCCACTATTAAAAAAATAAAACATCAACAAATAAATCTGAACTTAGTTAAAAGGATCCTTACATTACGGGAATTAATCTCATTATAATTGCTATGAATGAACCCAGGGGCTTACGCGTTCTGCTAGTTGTACAGGAATGTTCTTCAGTTTTCGACAGATAACTGTTTGAAATTGTTTGAGAGAAGGGAAAGCTCCGTCCCCAACTTCCAATTCTTCGAGATTGAGGAATCGATCTAATTTTAAAATTTGAAGACTTCGAAACCCATTCTCACTGCATACCATTTTGTTTCCCCTGTACACATTATCCATGTACACATTATCCAACTCAAGAGCTGTGAGATTTGAAAAACTTCCCAGAGTGGGCATTGGATCTTCTGTAAACTGACTTTCTCTTAGACTTAAGTCTGTGATTGAATCGGGCAGATGACGTAGTTCCGATAGATCTTTTAGAGTACCGACTAAGGACACGCTCTTGAGACGATTGCAAGACGAGAGTGGTTTCAGTGTTGGAATCTCAGGAAATTTAAAGAATAGTGTGAATGTTTGGAGACTTGTTAAATTGGCAACGGACTCAAGCGTGTAACTGTTGTTAATAGTGTTGCTTTGATATTTTTCTCTATATATACAGAGTGTATGGAGGTTGGTGAGATTAACAGTGTCAATCTTCATCCATTCTTTACACGATATACGAAGGAGAGTCTGTAACTTTGTTTGGTGCTTACCTATATTCTCCCTAGGAACTGTGTAGTATGTTCTCCGCCCACCGTGCAAGGTTTGTAGCTTTTTAAGCTTGCCTATACTTGCTGGAATTTCTATAGGATCATCAGAATAATCCCCCTGACCCATTAAGCCCAAGTACTTTAAGTGAACTGAATCTCCTATTTCTTCTGGTATTATCTTTGAATATACACTTGTCATAACTAGGACTTTAAGATTTTTGAATCTCACACACGCCAACTTCATTTCTTTTAATTCATCTTTACCACTTAAATAATTTACCACTGTCAATGAATGCAAACGTAAAGCATCAAATCTATAATCAACTAGTTTCAAGTACTCACCTATTTCATTGTAAATGACATGACGGGGTTGTCCTTCCAACAAATGAATGCGTTCTGGATGGTGTTTACCTGAGTCCAAAACGACCAACAACTTGTTCTCCTTTGCTTTTTTTATGGAAAGATCACGTACAAGATCATGGACCCGGAAACTCTTAACTTCTCCATTCCATCGCAAATCATTAACCTGAAGCAAATTACGATCAATTAGCTCCTTCAAACAATCTTCAGCCAAATCCTCCATGATTACTCCTTCACCTTCCTCGGCTTCTGATATGAATTCCTCTGCAATCCATAGATGCTTCAACTCGTCTGGATCAATCACATGGTCTTCCGGGTACCTTGCAAGGTAGAGAAAACAGTCTTTCATTTGGGGGGACAAGTCATTAAAACTCAAACTCAATATTTCTCCAATCTGGGGAGACAAGTCATCATCCTTCAAGTGTCTCCATATATGCTCCTTCACCTTTGACCAATAATCATAGCTCATGTTGTGTGATAAGTGGCCGCTCAGTACCACAATTGCAAGTGGTAAACCTCGACATTTACTAACCATCTCCTTTCCTAATTTCTTCAAATTTTGGATTGTTGGTTCTGCTCTCTTACAGAACAATTCTCTTCAAAACATCTTTTATGTTATATTCGTTGGACACACAAACCTTAGCGAGAGTGTCAAAATTTCTCAACTCGCTAGAGTTGTACAACTTTGTGGCAAGTGAAGTCTTGCCCAAGCCCCCCATACCGTGAATTGAAATGACTTTGAGGGAGAGGTCCTCGCTATTAAGTTCAGCCTTTAAAGTCTTAAAATCATCCTCAAAACCAACCACTTCCACCTGGTTATAGTGATGTAACAAATTAAAGAAAAAAAATTATAGTTGAAAAATATCAACCGAGTTGCGGTTTAAAAAAATTAGAAACAAGAAAAATTATTTTTCTTGATATGACATAAAATATTTGAATTGTCGTAATAGTGAAGGGAAAGATTGAATAATTATATCGAGAGAGTTTCAAATTATAAAAGTAATTTACATTTACCAGAACATACAATTTCATAAATGGCCCTAAACCCTAATTTATAGTGATGTAACAAATTAAAGAAAAAAAATTATAGTTGAAAAATATCAACCGAGTTGCGGTTTAAAAAAATTAGAAACAAGAAAAATTATTTTTCTTGATATGACACAAAATATTTGAATTGTCGTAATAGTGAAGGGAAAGATTGAATAATTATATCGAGAGAGTTTTAAATTATAAAAGTAATTCACATTTACCAGAACATACAATTTCATAAAAAACAGAACAAATGTCTAGCAATATGAACCTTGAATGTATTGATATCAGAAGTCACAGCTCAATGAATTCGAAAACTAAAACAGAGAAGAAACAACAGACATTTCGGTAGGAGCAAATAAGAGACTAATCAGAGGACTTATGCAGTACAATTCAATTTCTAAGGAGGATAGTTGTGATATGAGGCTGTTGTGGTTTAGAGCTCAGTTTTGCAGCATGTTGCAAGAGAAATAAAAAAGAGCCTGGTGAGGAAGACAAGAACATAAATTTTGAAATTTCGGACCATCAATAGTGCGTAATTTGTAGAGCAATTAGGTTATCAGACGTGAAAGATCAAAACCTGTCTGTTTGTACGATAAATGGTCGAAAGGAAATTTGAATAAACCATATTGTAATTCATCAAACTTAAAAACTAAAGAAAAAGACATATATTTAAATCACAGTAGAAAATTGTATGATTATTTATTCTCATGTTTCAGTAGTGAATTATCTCTAATTACAGTAGAAAATTGTATGATGACCTGCAATTATCAAATTCTAAATTAGAGGATCCTTATATCCTTGAGTATTGAGAGAATCTTTTCTGGAAAATGGCTTTTGGAGCACTTTTGGAAAATGTTTTGATGGACAAAACATTTGTCATCTGCCATCTCTGCAACTTTTTTGTTGCGGGTGGTTACGATGATTCTACTACCATTTTTCTGGTCTGGAAACGCATCTTTTATCTGGATCCATGCCTTGATGTTCCATATATCATCAATCAACGCCAAATAGCGGCCTCGATCTTCAAGTAACTTTGGCAGGTACTGCAGCAAATCATGCTCATCCATGGTTGACAAATATTTTTCATGCTCAGGTCCCGTAAAAGACTTTACTATCCTCTTCAGAACATTTTTCATGTCAAATTCGTTGGAGACACAAACCTTAGCATGAGTGTCAAAATTTCTCAACTCGCTATAATTGTACAACTTTGTGGCAAGTGAAGTCTTGTCCAAGCCCCCCATACCGTGAACTGAAATGACTTTGAGGGACATATCCTCGCTATTAAGTTCAGCCTTCAAAGTCTTAAAATCATCCTCAAAACCAACCACTTCCACCTGGTTATCAATTGACGGAATGTCCATTTCATTAGATGCCATATCTGTCAATACCGTACTCAATTCGCCTGTTCTTGATCACAACAATCCTTCCCTTGAGTGACTCAATATCCTTTCCAATGTCAGAAAGAATAACTTCTTTTTTGAACATGCAAATACAGCCTCGAAAACGATCCCAGATACTTTGTTTTGGAGCTGCGGTTACTTGTTGGAGTGTGTTGAAATTGCTTAAGATAGTTACCGCGTGATTAGCAACATCTCTGACGTTCACCCAGTTACGGATTAGCTCCTCTGCAATGGCACCACTCACACACCCTCTAGTTGGAGTAAACAAAGAGACTAAGTAGAGGAGTCAAGCAGTTACCAACTAAACAATTTTTAACCTAGCTAGTGTAGTAGTGCGTAAGAACAGATGCTCTGGCCATGTTCCTTATAAAATTTTTGCTTTGAGGTTTACATTTTCATTAGGTCCATTTGTAGTTCCATACCAGATGATACACCTGTTGTTCTTATCTGTTGAAACTTGAAATTTAAACCAGAGTCATATTTTGTTTTTGGAGCTTAATATACTGAACATCTTTTTAACCTTTGTTGTACTTCCGTCCTTCAGGTTGCTTCCGGAATATGCTTTTTTTTCCAGATCATAGACAAATGGCTGGGAAAGTTCTAAAAGACAAGAAAAATGATTATTCTATATATAATCTGTACTCTTTATTAATACTAGTACATAACCCGTGCCAATCACTGACCGACATCAAAATATCAATATTTAATAATGATTATAAAAATTTATTTTAATTTTTTTATTAAAATATATAATAAATAAAATTTTACGATTATTGCAATTTTCATTTTTAAATTATATGTAACTTTTATTAATTCAAATCTTATTATAACTAACAAACTCAACGTTATTATGTATCTATTGTTCAAAAACACATAACTAATATTTTACATCAAAACTTTAGTCGCGACATGATTGATGAATAATTTAACAAAAAATTAAATCAACAGCACTAAGTAATTACATATTAAATTTCTTATTATTAGCTGAATTTTTCTATAGTTTGTGATTGCATAATTTTTCTGATAAAATATTCATTATTTATGTATAAATTTGCAATTGGTGCTAAAATAACATTATGTAGGTATGAATATAGAAATTAAAATGTATCTACGATTTTGTTTATATAAAAACAATATAAATATGTGGTATATAAGAATCAAAAAACGGGTAAAGTATTACATATAGAATTATAAATCATATATGAATAAAAAAAATAAAAATGGTATATTTAAAGGTATAACAATATTTAAAAAAGGGTGAAACCAAAAGTTCGTAAAACCGAAAAACGGTGAAACCAAAATATCCCTTAAAAGATGATTTCCTTATTAATTAATAATAACACTGTTTAAAGGATTCCATTTTATTATTTTAATAAAAAAACAAGAATTCTACGAAAAATAGAAATATCGTAATTATAATATGATTTCAATATATATTTTGTTAAAAAACAACATATAACTTTACATGAAATGGGTGAAACCAAAATACGGCGTAACCGTACTAAAATTAAACAAAGTACCCTATCAAGAAATAATTTGGAGTTCTACGAAAGTAGAATTATAATCATATTATGGTTTGAACAATTTTATTATTTTCTAGTGGTGAAACCAAAATACAATTTTTTATAATATTCATACCATTTTATTAAAATGGAATTCTACCAACAAATTAAAAAAATTCTAAATTAAAAATTTTCAATTTAAAAACATGGCCTATTTACTTGGTCGTCATTTATATTTCTCGGAACCTATTTAGTTGAGCCAATTTATGAACTTATTTATTTTAAAATATAATTAAAAATAGGATTCAAACCTATTAAAATAATTAAAAATTATGGCATATAAAAAATTTAAAAATGAGTAAAAATAATACATATACAATTATAAGTCATATAGGAATAAAAAGGGATAAAAATAATACACTTGGAGTTATAAAAGGGGAAACCAAAATGTGGTGAAACTAAAAAATAAGTGAATATGTTTCATTTATTAATAAAGAAAAACGGGTAAAAATAATACATATAGAATTATAAGTCATATAGAAATCAAAAAGGATAAAAATATTACACATAAAGTTACACCATGAATCATAAAAACAAAAAAAAAGCTGATAGAACAAAAAAATAAGTGAAAATAAAGTATCACTTAAAAAATTTATTAATAATGAAAAACGGGTAATAATATATATATATATATATATAATTATAAGTCATATAAGAATCAAAAAGGATAATAATAATATAATTAGAGTTAGAGTTATAACATGAATCATGAAAACTGAAACCAAAAGGTGATGGTACAAAAAAATAAGTGAAACCAAATACCACTTGAAACGAGATTTTGCTTATTAATAAAGCTTATTAAAGCGAAACTATGTATAATTTGGTGCTAAAAGTACCAAATTAAAAGAGTACATAAATTTTGATTAATGTACAGCAACATATCTGAAACAAGAATCAGGTATCAACCATTATATGAAAGTCAAAGATAATAGTAACCTGAATAAAAATGCTTTGACAGTACGATTTTTGATTTAAGAGTGTGCTATTAAAAACAACGAAACAGAGCTAGCCTCCAGGTCAGAAAACAGCACCAGAAAGTTTTCCTTATCTCAAACAAAATTCATTATGAAAACCAGATTTTTGATTTTGAGACAAAATTTATTTGCCTTAAGCTCACCCCAGGATAGTTAGGAGCCAATGTCAAAGCCTCTTTAACATCTTCGAGAGCGCCACTTGCATTACCTAATGCAGTCTCTGCAACATCCCTGAAACTGATTTTGGTCTCATTAAAGAATTTTTAACCTTATCATGTTAAGGGTGAAAAAGTTCTGTCTAAATCTCTTGCAAAGATCGAAACTTTTTGGCACAATGGGGATAGTAAGTTTTTGTTTAAAAACTTCCAACTAACCATTGCAGAACTCAGGTTGTATGTGAAACATATGCAACTAGAGGTAAATCCAGTCTTTACCCTTGTTTATATTACTTTTCAGAAAGTTTGCAATGGATTGATGATACAAAGAACCTTACCGATCTAAAAAAAATCAATAAAAAAAAGTCATACGGTATATACCAAAATTTTTCCTTAATCAAAATTATAAATAGACAAAAAATACTCTGTGAAGAAACACTAATTTATATGGATTATTCAGGCCAATTATTTGACTCTGAAATTAATGCAAAACATAATTATTATTCTATACATGCATAATACATATGTATACTAGCTGCCAAAGTTGACTGTTATAATTGATTATGTAGAGTAAGCTAACAAATCTGGGAAAGTTAGATAAAAAAAAGGAATCCCATTTGTCTAAGAAGAATTTATGTGAAGAAGATGAAGCTGCAAATCTATAGCAACCACCTTTCTCAACCTTACCGTGCTATTATAATCTTCTGAAAGTATGTATAGGCACTCTTTTAAATATCTTGGTTTGTGTTTATATGTGTTTAATCTAATGTTCTTGATTAGGCTTCATGGGATTGAATTTGAAGAGATTAATGTTTCTGTTGCTTTAGATTTGGTATTGTGTAGGAGGTTTTATATTTTGTTTAAAATGATTGTCTTGAGTTGAAATGAATTTTGAAGAGTTTTGTCTAATTATCATGTACTATAGTAGTCTAGTACTATGTATTGAGGAGCTAATAGTTTTGAGATTGGGGAAGAAGAGTCACTCTTGGTATGTTAGCTTATTCTTGAGGAATTGTTATTAAAGAATTGTAATTAAATATCATGGACCAAGACGATTGATTGATTTTTCATTGTTTCTGGTTCCTAGTATTTGACAGAATGTGGGATTGTATGGCAAGAGCTTTTGAACGACCATTGGCCCAATAATATAAACAAGATACATGTTTTAAGGCTTAGCATCAGGTGATTGTCATTGTGCATTATTCGGTGTTGCCGTAAAAATACCCGACCTGCGGGCGCTGCGAGAGTTACATGTCATCATTGTGTTGAGAGCCAATGACAGACCCAGTAATATTAACATCTCTTGATTCATGTGTTCGTATCTTGAGAATTTGATATCCCTCGAAAAATTAATTTGGACATATTTGGAGACTTAAGCTAACTATTGCCCCGACTCCTAGATATCCTCAAATCCTAAATGAGCCCTTTGAATGAGGAAACTTGCTAACATCTGAGCATGATATACATGTTAATCTCTTATCCTAAAATTATAAGGTTTTGGGAGAGTTAGAAACTTAACATGTAAAATATTATATAACTGGTGTATAAGTATTTAAGTGTTCACATGACTTGATATTTCATTTTTTAGGTAGATCACTAGATCAGAGAACCCCTAGTATTTGGAGTGTTAGCATTATCTTACAACACAAATACTAATATAATTCACGTCTTCAGTCAGTTTATGTTTAATGTAATTGCTTGCAGACTCGTAGAGTGTGTTTTGGTACCTGTGTGTGCGCTATATTAGTCTTAAACACATGGTGTAATAAGTTGACGTTATCATCTTTCAAAATGCTGCTTTCAGTAATAAATCCTATGGGAAAATTGCCAGCAATTGTTCATGGAAGTTATAAGCTCTTTGAGAGGTAGTCCAAGTAACTTGCCGTTGGTAATTCACTTCTACCTTTTTTCATATGTTTCTCATTAACACAACTTTTCACATTTAATGTGTTTGATTGTTTAGTAGATGTTGACGGAGGAATTTGGGAGCAACAAAACTTGAGGTTCGTAGCCGGAAACAAGATCTGTGATGGCGATTCTTTATCGGAAAAGTGAACAGTAACCGGTAGATCCGATGAATAGTGTTCATCGGAAAAGATGAACAGTGTTTGGTGGTGGTGATTATTGGTGGCTGAGATTTATTAGGGTTAGTGGTGGCTCCTTTGCGTTCTCGCTTCTGACCCCTTACAATTTGTCTACGTATCACTATTTATAGGGAATCAAGCCAACGTAGTTCTTGGGGAACAAGATACCTTACGGGCTTAGATTTCTTGTCCCGAGGCCCAATGGGAAACCCACTGGAAACTGTCTTCGACTAGATTTAGGAATGTCCGCCGATGAGGCACAACCACAAACGCCCAAGGCTCATCCGCGGCTTCGAGATTTCACGGATAAGGCATCTCCCTGGCCAAGGATAACCCTCCGCTACCAGCTGTTTCTCTAGTCCGCGGATGCAGGTATAGCCGTGGTTCACCCTAAATGTTGGACGCATCCTTGCCCCTGATAAGGAGCCCATACCAGATTGCAGGACAAGTGATCCCAAGCTTTTGGGTGCAAAGTGCAGGATACTCCAAAGTCTCCCAACGAGGACACCCGTTGACTGCAGAGACAGAGCTCCCAAAGCACACACCAGATTTCACCCCACATCCCCAATGAGGACACCCATTGACTACAGGAGGAGGCCTTCAGTCCAGGCATACCCCTGGAGGTCTCTGACCACGGACACCGCCTTTCCTGTAGATATGCTATAGGAAGGAGTTCTTCAATAGAGTACCTGCATCAAATAGGTTAGTAATAACATTCTCCATCTTCCTTGAATCTTCCAAAGAGTTCGTCCAAGTAGCATGTCAAAGATGCATTTGTGTGCCAAGTGGAAGTTAGGGCGCGCCCAAACATTCTTGCATGTTGGCGCCGCCTGTGTCATCATCCTTTGATCCCTTCTTTTGTCATTCTATATCATAGGGCGCACCTTGAATTACTCATCATTAGGGCTTGCCCCAACTCTCTCCAGTAAAGCCAAGGCATGAGTCTGTCAAAGTAATCATGTCCGAGTAATCCGTCCAAGGAGCCTTCCTCACTCAGGACGCGCCCTAAGGCTCACCATGGAAGAGAATCCAATCAAGGAATTCCTCACCCCCTTTTTAATAATTGGGCGCGCCTCCCCATTATGTTTGAGGGCGCGCCTTTAAGGCATGATAACCACAACTGTCAATCAGCTATTCAGTCAATGGGACGCGTTCTTAGGGCGCGCCTTCTCTTTTATGGAAAGTCAATCTTATATTTTCTTAGATTTTAGGCGTTTCTCCTTCGATTTTACCTATTTTATCAATCTTAATCTGAATATTGTTTATACCAATTTTTGGGCATAACAACTACCCCCCAAATTCCATATGTCATTGAAAATGGGATTGGAATTTTTTCTCATCCTTATCAAAATCTATATAAACAAACTCTTCGATATTATCTTACTGGGCGCGCGGGCGTGCTTTCTTAAAGTTCCAAATTTTGCATCCAGGATTTCTAGTTACTGAGATAATTTATACGAGGCGTGCCTTCAAGAGGGCGCGTCCTAAAATTTGAATTATTTTGAAACGGTTCCCCTATTTATTCGGAAATCGTGCCTGACATGATTGACATGATTTATTTTAACAACTGTCATTTTTTCAACTATAAATACCTATCATATCCTTTTTTTACTTTTCACTCTTACCCTCTCTCTTACTTTACCATCTTTCCTTTTCAGAGCACCACCACCGGAGGCACTACTCTTCTGCTCGGAATCCTCTCTCTCGGCCACTATTTCCCCAGCTTTTTCCGATCATTCTCTTCTCCATTCGAAAAGGTATGTAAAACTTCTTTCTTTTCTGAATTTCATTACATAAATCACATTGCATGCCACTTTGTCTCTCCAACTCCCTTAACTGTTCTTGAAGATATACATAAAATGGTATATGTATCTGTGTATGTATATGTGTAATTTTGAATTTTTACTGATTTAGATCCAAAACCACTGGGTTTAACTTTTAAACTGGTGTTTTTGAGAATTTCAATCGTTAGTGCCCTTAAGCCTTAAAAACCATTACTTATGAACTGCACATGACCATCTGTGCCTTTGAAATCCGCCAACAACTTAGGACGCACCTTATCTTTAGCCTCTTATAATATGTACATGACCATAATAGGGCGCGCCTATTTGTAGTAAAACACATCCTTATGAATAGACTAGAATTTTCTTTATGGCGCGCCTTCTTGTGAGAAGGCGTGTCTTAGAAGGAAATTGACATAGATCATAAGAAATACTCTTCTCTTAAACTTCCCCCTACCTTTCCTATCTCCTTTATACTTTCGTATCTTGTTCTTTCATATCGGGCGCGCCCTCAAAATTTCTTTTGGTTTTCTTGACAGCTGGAAAACGAGGGTGCGTCCTCTCCTTTTCACCCTTTCAAGATTTTTCTCACAAATTTGGGAATCTATTCGCCTCCAAACACTTACTTCGATCCTCAGCCCCCAAACGCTCACCATACGTCTGAATTTCTGAACCGGGTGGCGCGCCTTCGTCAAGATTCCAAAATGGGTATCTTGATGGCAGACTCCTCAGAAAGTTCTTATACGGACAACATTCCTTTATCTCGTAGATATGGGAAGCAGAAGCTGGTCCAAAAGGATAGATATCCAGCCCAAGTTAGGACAGAACTGGATGATGATGTCTGGTTCGAGAGTTTGAATGTCGATAGGTATAGGGGTGTTGAGAGGGGTGTCAACGTAGGTGCTGGACCTTCTAAAGTATCCTACAGGGCTATTTCTCCAAACCCATCTCCTCAACAAACACAGGGCGCGTCTACTTCTCCTACTTCTGAGGACGCACCTGAAGGAAATGTATTGCCACTTCGCAATGAGGCAAATTTCTTTGATGAGGATTCCTTCCAGTTCTCTACCTCTCCCGAACCTTCTCCAATCCCCTTCCAATACTGGGAAGTTTCTGACAGCGAATTAGACTTTGATTGGGATGAATTCGAGCCATGCAATGAAGCTGTGAAGAAACGTTTCAGGAAGGAGCATGGGAAGTTTTTCTGTGTGGGCCTGTCCTCAGCTTGTTCAGATGAGCAACTGAGATGGCTCATGGAATTTTATGATATGGAAGGAATATAGGTGCGCCCTTTAAGCATGATGCGGCCCCATATCTTCAATTATGGGAGGAACTTCAAAATCCCTAGGATGGTAACTAGCCCTAAGCTGGTATCATTAGGAGTAGGCGCACCCTTACATCCCTATCTTAGGGAAATGATAGAATTTATAACGTGGCTCCACTCCAACTTTCTCCCAACAGCTACAAGTTTATTCTGGCCCTGTTCATTCTCTACACAGACCTGGGTTTCCCTCAACCTTCCATGTGTGAGGTCACTTATTTCTTTAATCTGAGAAAATCTGACCATGGGTACTACTACTTGGTTGTAGACAAGCAACATAACAACAAAGGTTTCTCCTCTGGCAAGCTTAGCCATGAAAAGGGCTGGAAGGAAAACTTCTTCTACTTGTATGACGTTCCCAGATTAAGGATAAGATTTAAACAAGTCACCATGTAAGGGCGCGCCCTTTCTTTCTTTTCCATACATTGTTTCTATGTTCTTTCTCCCTTTTCACATCTTTATACATTTTCAGACAGACCAGTGGCCAAACCACTCAAGAGCGATCCCAAAAAACAAACTGAAGCCCTTCTTAAAGTGGCTGCTGACAGGTGGAACTTAAAGACCTTAGTCACCCGGACCAATTTGATGCGAGTAGGAATCCTTTCTGACCAAGTAGGAACGAAGTGTAAATATGTAAAATTTAGGAAAGGTGCTCATGTTTCTCGTGTCATTGACCCAGATAATGAAGAAGAGGCGGAAGAAGCAGAAGACCGCTCTTTTTAAGGCCAAGATCCTTCAGGTTCAACAATTACAGAGTCTAAAGGCGCGCCCCCTATAATTGGAGCGTCCTTGTTGTTTTTTTATTAGCATACTAGATATAAATTCCTGTTAATGTGGTTAAACTTTCCGCCCCTTACGGCGCGCCCATTCACTCTAGGCATAGCACTTTATACATGTTTATCAATATTATCTTTATCAATTGCTTTTATTTATTACCTTATTCAGAACACCTAACCGTCACGTTTAATTAACATGTTCTATATTTTATGCAGAAATGGCTCCTCCAAGAATCCCCAAATCCTTCGGGGCGCGCCCGGGTGACAAACCTAGGCCTAAGCCAAAGAAAGATGCTCCTTCAACACATACATCCGTTCCAACTTTTGCTCCCATTCCTCAAACAACACCTGTCCCTAAGAGGCCCATAATTGATCTTACAGAGAAACAGGACGCGCCCAAGAGGTATAGAGCAGAGGGCACGCCTTCTGGCTCAGCTGTTGCTTTGAACGCTCTTGGCCCCATGGGTTCCCTCCACGTTTCAGATGAAGAAGTGGAACAGTGGTTAGCCATGGACTTGGGAGATGCTGCTCGTGCTTCTATAAAGGCATCTTGCCAATTGTTCATCCACTCCACCCGAGTGGTGGACAAGCTTCTTGAAGAGGGGGCGCGCCTAGAGAGGTTGTAGGGTGACAATAAATTTTGAGGAACACCCTCAAAGATAAAGATTTTCTGCATGCTAAGGATATCAAAGCCAAAGACTCTGAAATTTCCTTTCTCAAGGATGAGGTGGCCAATCTTACTTCTCAGCTAGAGATTGCCAACAAAAAGGCTACCTCTCTCCACACTGAGCTTGGTGGAGCCAATTTGAGGATTGAATATCTGGAGGAGCAACATAAAATGGGTAGGCCTGATGAGAAGAGGGAAATGGCTGATGAAGCATTTGCTAATGGTTTTCACTTCTACAGGGTTGGTTTTGTGGCCAATTACCCTGATTACACTTTCGAGAAGTTTGGGGAAGAGACGGTTGCTGAGATGGTGGAATTTAAGAAGGAGCACGCTGCTGAAATCAAGGCGAGGAGGATAGAGCTTGGGTTGGAGGAGGAAGAAGGTGAGGACGCGCCACTAGAGGAAGCCCCCGAGGACGCGCCTGAAGCTGATCCTACTGTTCCTCTTCAAACTATTCCTCCAACAGACCAGTCTCAGGGCACACCTTGATTTATGTTTAATCTTGCACTCGTACTAAAGTTTCAAATACTTCTGAGGAGCCAACCCTCTTTTCATGTTGTGCAAAGTTGTATGGATTATTCTTCTGCTATTTTTTCAGCCTTGCATCATGATATTTCGTATGACTTAATATGATTTTATCTTTTCCCGTATGTATAAAATTTGTTAAGGCACTTTTATTTTTTCTTGGCTATTTCATGTTTCCAACATCATGACTCATACTTCCATGATGGCGCGCCTTTGTATCATGTTTCCATGAATTTGCAGTCAGTTCGTCATGACTTATGGTACTATAGGGCGCGCCCTTTAACATATTTTTGGGTGTTTTTCTTTTTGTGTGATCTCAAAATTGTCCCCTTTATTTCTTTTGCAAATAACATGCATTGTTTTTTATTAACAATACCTTTGCGATATTTTACTTTAGTGTCAGTCCAAGGGCGCGCCTTAAGTCGCAGGACTTTTACCTTAGCTTATTTGGCTAGCCATATACTTTTACTCCTTCATCCTCAGTTTTTTAGGCGCGTCTTTTCATGTATGCATACTGTGTTATCTGGATTATTAATCAACAGTTATTAGATAGGGCACGCCTCAACATAGGGCGCGCACCAAAGACACAAATTTAAAGTCGGTATGAGACCATCAGAGTTCCCATACTGAGACCATCTGAATATCCCATATGGAAGGTAAGGATGACCATGTTCCTGGAAGCAACAGATACAGAATATCTTGATAGAATCAATGAAGGGCCTCACAAACCAACCAAGGTCGCTGTTGCAGTTACAGGTGAAGCAGCAAAGACTGTACCAAAGGAGAAGAGTGATTATACTGCTGAAGATATCGCATCAATTGCTAAGGATGCTAAGGTACGACACTTACTGCATAGTGCCATTGATAATGTAATGTCAAACATGGTAATTAACTGCAAGACTGCTAAGGAGATATGGGATGCTCTGGAAACAAGGTGTCAGGGAACTGATACAATTAAGAAGAACAGGAAGACAATACTCACTCAAGAGAATGAACACTTTGACTCAAAGGCTAAAGAGTCATTGACTGATTTATATGATAGATATGTCAAACTCTTGAATGATTTGTCATTGGTTGATAAGGAGTATGATCTTGAAGATTCAAACCTTAAATTCCTGTTAGCTCTTCCTAAATGCTGGGATTTGAAGGCAACAACAATAAGAGACAACTACAATCTTGATGAAACAACTCTTGATGAAATTTATGGAATGCTCAAGACTCATGAACTTGAGATGGAACAAAGAAGCAAGAGGAAAGGACGAAAGTCAAGGACAGTTGCTCTTAAGGCTGAAGAAGAATTTCCCAAGGCAGCTACCTCAAGGAAAGACAAGGGTAAAGCTCTTTTCACAAAGTCTGATACTGAGTCATCAAGTTCTGAAAGTGATGATGACTCAGATTCTGAAAGCTTGCCTGAGACTGATGTTGATGAGGAGATGATGAAGCTGTGTCCTCTTATGGTGAAAGGGATTACAAAGATTGCATACAGGACGTTCAGGAAGGGAAAGAAGTTTTCCAGGAAAGGCACAAGTTCTGATAAGAAGAATTTCAGAAGATCTGGGGGAGAGGAGGAAAGTCTGATAGAGGAGTTATACCAATGTAAAATGCTATAACTGTGGTGAGAAAGGCCACATATCTCCTGATTGCAAGAAAATGAAGGGTGACAAAGGCAAGGCTCTTGTCACAAAGAAGAAAAGCTGGACAGACACCTCAGACTCTGAAAGTGAGGAGAACTATGCTTTGATGGCAAATGCTGATAAAGAAAGTGCTGAGAGCAATTCTGAAGCTGCTGAAACAAAGGTACCTCAGACTACTTATACTTTTCATACTGATGATATTAATGAGTTGAGAAGATATCTTAAAACCATGTTTGTTAGTTGTATAGATCAAACTTTAACATGTGAAAGATTAACTTCTGAAAATCTTGCTTTTAAGAAAAGAAATGATTTCTTAGAAAAAGAGTTAGTTATGTTCCATCAAACTCAGAAGGATAGAGATGATGCTTTTTATGTTAGGGATGAAGTGCTAAAAATGAATGAATCTCTAAAAACTGAGTTAGAAAAGGAAAGAAAGATTATCAGGACTTGGACTAACTCTGGCAGAACAACTCAAAATTTGCTAAGTAGTGAAAATTGGAAAGAGGGATAGGTTATGGAGAGGATAAGAATGATAAAGGAACTATAGAAATTAAGCCTGTTGTTAAGCAAAAGCCAAAGTTAAAACCTGTTAAGTTTGTAACTGTAAAGTCTGATAATGAGAAATCAGAAGTTAAAGAGGAATTAACTTCTGACAAACTAAAACAGGAAAAGACAGCTGAAGTAAACATAGGCTTAATGACTAAGAAGCAGCTTAAGCATAAGCTGAAAGATGTGAAGAATGAAAACAAGGTAAAATCACCTAGGAAAAATAGAAATGGAAATGAATGTGTGAATAAAAGCAATAATTATAAGCCTGTTCCTGAAGCTCCTAGGAAAACATGTCATAATTGTGGAAGTTCTAACCATCTGGCTTCTTTTTGTAGGAAGAATAAGAACATAAACTCCTTACCTTCAAAATCAGGAGTTAAGAGTCAGTCTGTTAGATATAAACCATAAAATCCTTGTTTTCATTGTGGTAGTTTATGGCATTCCATTTATACTTGTAAGGAATATCATAGTTTGTACAATGATTATTATCAAATAAAACCTTCTTTGAAGAAAGTTTCCATTGTTCCTTCTAGTGTAAATTCTGATTCAAAGTCTGATAGTGTAAGTTTTGATAAGAAAAATGTTAACATAAACTCTGATGCTAAATCCGCTGCAAATGTTAACAAACTTGATAAGGCCAAAGGATCCAAGCAAGTCTGGGTCCTTAAAACTAATCATTAGTGGTCTTTATGATTGCAGGGAACATGAAAAATATTCTAGTTCTGGACAGTGGATGTTCAGGACATATGACTGGAAATAAGGCCCTGCTATCAGACTTTATGGAGAAAGCTGGCCCAAGTATTTCTTATGGAGATGACAACATTGGAAAAACATTGGGATATGCAATATCAATCTTGGGAATGTCATCATTAAAGAAGTAGCTCTAGTCTCAGGACTTAAACACAATCTGCTGAGTATAAGTCAAATCTGTGACAGAGGTTATCATGTTGATTTCTTTGAAGAACACTGTGAAATTTTGAGTAAATCTAAAGGCAAAGTTGTTCTGAAAGGATACAGGCGTGGTAACATTTATGAAGCTAAGATTTCAACAAGTATTGATGGTTCTGCAATCTTTCTGATGAGTAGAGCATCAATTGAAGAAAGCTAGAATTGGCACAAGAAACTCTCTCATTTAAATTTCAATAATATAAATGAGCTGGTCAAGAAAGATCTTGTGAGAGGACTGCCAAAATCAGTATTTGCTTCTGATGGCCTTTGTGATTCTTGTCAGAAGGCCAAACAAAGAAAATCTTCATTTAAGAGCAAGACTGAATCATCAATTCTTGAGCCTTATCATCTACTACATGTTGATCTATTTGGTCCAGTAAATGTCATGTCTATTGCAAAGAAGAAATATGCGTTGGTCATAGTGGATGAGTTCACCAGATACACATGGGTGTATTTCTTGCACACAAAAAGTGAAACTGCATCTATCTTGATTGATCATGTCAAACATCTGGATAAATTGGTCAAAGATTCGGTGAAAACCATAAGGAGTGATAATGACACTGAGTTCAAGAATTTGATAATGGAAGAGTTCTGCAAAAACCATGGAATTAAGCTGGAATTTTCTGCTCCTGGAACTCCACAGCAAAATGGAGTCGTTGAAAGGAAGAATAGAACTCTCATTGAAGCTACACGTACAATGCTTGAAGAAGCAAAGCTTCCAACCTATTTTTGGGCTGAAGCTGTGCAGACTGCTTGTTTTACTCAAAATACAACACTCATTAACAAGCAAGGAAAAACACCATATGAGATGGTGAAGAAAAAGAAGCCAAATCTGAAGTACTTTCATGTATTTGGATGCAAGTGTTTTGTTCTCAAGACTCATCCTGAACAGCTATCCAAACTTGATCTAAAAGCTGATGAAGGAATTTTTGTTGGATATCCACTTTCCACAAAAGCCTTCAGAGTCTATAATTTGAGAACAAGAGTGGTCATAGAATCTATAAATGTCACTTTTAATGACAAGAAGATTACTGGTCTTGAAGATTTTATTGATCATAATCAGTTGAGATTTGAAAATGAAGACTCAAATTCTGATACTGAAAATCCTGATAGTCTAAGTCCTGATACTGTAAACTCTGATGGATTAAACTCTGATGTTATTGAAACTGTGGTGACTACGCCAAAGGAAGATGCACCTATGCAGGAGGAGCATACTCAAGAATATACCACATCTCAAGAAGCATCAGAACATACATCTGGCTCTTCAAGCTCTGATCCGTCAAGTTCTGATAAGCCAAGTTCTGATAGTTCTGAAAATCTAAATACTGAAGAATCCAACTCAGAGAGCATAGTTTCAGGGGGAGCATCAGGAAATGAAAATAAAGACAACATGGATCATGGGGGAGCATCCAGTTCTAAAGAAAACCTTCCATCTGCAAGAAAGTGGACTAAATCACATATACCTAATTTGATAATTGGAAAGCCTGATGCAGGTGTCAGAACTAGACCAGGTACTTCAAACGAATGTCTTTACAATTCTTTTCTCTCTCAGACTAAGCCAAAAAAAGTGGAAGAAGCTCTTCAAGATGCTGATTGGGTGCAAGCAATGCAAGAAGAATTAAATTAATTTGAAAGAAACAAAGTGTGGACCCTAGTGCCAAGACCAAAGAATTGATCTATTGTTGGTACAAAGTGGGTATTCAGAAACAAAACTGACAGTGATGGCATAATTACAAGGAATAAGGCAAGGCTCTTTGCAAAAGGATATTCTCAACAGGAGGGAATTGATTATGATGAAACATTTGCACCAGTTGCTAGGTATGAAGCCAAAAAGATCACTGTCTTTCAAATGGATGTGAAAAGTGCTTTTCTCAATGGAGAATTGGAGGAGGAAGTATATGTTGAACAACCTCCAGGATTTGTAGATTCCAAACATCCAGATTATGTCTACAGGCTTGATAAAGTACTTTATGGACTTAAGCAAGCTCCCAGAGCATGGTATGAGATTTTAGCTCAGTTTCTTCTGGAAAGTGGATTTAACAGAGGAACTATAGACAAAACACTGTTCTACCTCAACCATGGAAATGACTTACTTCTGGTCCAGATTTATGTTGATGATATCATTTTTGGGTCCACAAATGACAGACTTTGCAAGAAGTTTGCCAAACTGATGCACTCAAGGTATCAGATGAGTATGATGGGGGAACTTAGCTATTTTCTGGGCCTTCAAGTCAAGCAGAATGAAGAAGGCACTTTTCTTTGTCAAACTAAGTACACCAGAAACTTGCTGAAGAAATTTGGAATGCAAGATTGTTCAAGTGCATCCACTCCCATGGCCACTGCAACAAAACTGGATAAGGATACTGGTAAATCAGTAGAAATTACTGATTACAGAGGTATGATTGGCTCTCTACTCTATCTAACTGCTAGTAGACCTGATATCATGTATGCTACCTGTCTTTGTGCAAGATTTCAAGCAGATCCAAGAGGACCTCACTTAACAGCTGTGAAAAGAATTTTCAAGTATCTTAAGGGAACAGCTGATCTGGGATTGTGGTATCCCAGAGAATCAGATTTTAAACTAATAGGTTACTCAGATGCAGATTTTGCAGGTTGCAAAATTGACAGGAAAAGCACAAGTGGAAGCTGCCAATTTCTTGGAGACAGATTGGTTTCTTGGTTTAGCAAGAAAAAAAAGTCAATTTCCACATCAACTGCAGAAGCAGAATATATTGCTGCAGGAAGCTGTTGTGCACAGATTCTTTGGATGAAGAATCAGTTACTGGATTATGGGTTAACATATTTCAAAATCCCTATTTACTGTGATAATCAAAGTGCTATTGATATGACAAGTAATCCAGTTCAACACTCTATGACAAAGCACATCAGCATCAGGTACCACTTCATCAGGGAACATGTGGATGAAGGTACAGTGGAATTGCACTTTGTTCCAACAGATCAACAACTAGCAGATATCTTCACAAAACCATTGTGTGAAGCTACTTTTACAAGATTGGTAAATGAACTTGGAATGGTTTCAGGTTCTTTCTCTAAATCTGCTTAGTTTTGTTCTGATGCATCAGACTTTATGATAAGTATTTACATAATTTAATCTCTTTATGTATTATGTGCTTAATTGAAAAATATGTTTAAGTACTGACTGTTGTCTGATAAATGTTTCTAAACTCTGATAGTGATATGTCTGTTTAGGTAACTATTCAATCCTATGAGGATAACTATGCTAGATGCTGACCTAGTAGTCTTCAATAAATAAGGGATCCCATGTAAGAAGTAATTATTACTGTGGAAATCTATTGACACAAGCAAATTCTGATAATTGAGCTTAGTTGAGTTTACTTGGTCTATCTTATTACTAAGTCACAAACTAGAATATTTCTTCTCATCTGTTAAGTTCTGATGCTAGTAAATCTGTTGAATGTACTAAGTGCTGATAAACCTCTCTTATCAAAAGAAAAAGAAAATAATCATGGATTAAAATCAGGTACTCCTTTGAGATCTAGAGTAAAAATATGGAAGGGACGACCCAAGTGCATTGCTGGTATTAAGTATATATGCATTAGAAAAGCAAAATATTTTCTTGGTGACTTTTCACACTCTATGATTACTGGAGAAATACTCTGATAATAGCATAAATTCTAATAAGCAATCGTGACTCACTTACACTGAGAAGCCACTGTAAAATGGAATTTAAAAAGATGCACAAACTTAGCACAAAATAGTTGAGGTGGACTCAAGCATAAAATCATTCAACAGTAGGTTTTAGAATAATGACAGCTCTTTAGTAAAGTTTTAATTATGCCTTATTTCTAAGATGTACTGAAGTGAATCAGACTTTACTCCTTGTTTGATATTTAGCTTAATACACACACTAACACTCCATATGAATGATGAAAATCACTGGGGTGATCTATGTTATTTTAGATGAACTGTCATTGTGTCACATTGCACAAATTCTGAGGTCAAGTTCTGATTGCATGTTCTGATGATTAAGTTCTGAAGAATATAAATCAGAATTTGTGTGAGGACTTACTAAAATAGGCATTCCGTTTTCGAGTTAAGAAATTATGTTCTGATGACTGTTTAGTTCTGGTATAAGTCTAAGTTCTGATATTACGGTCTGATTCTTTACTTGACTTATTTGTGGATAAAATTGGACAATAGTCTCAGTTTAAACCAGAATATGTTGAAGTGGAAGATTAATAGTCATTATAGTTAGGGATAATGGTACTCGTACATGAACAATCAACTTTTACTTGCTTCTTGTGCGCATTAAACCATGTTTTCTCTTTCCAATGAATGTTTTTCTTTTTCCAAGTCTAGGGAGACGAGGTAGAATTAATTCTACCTGTAAGCATTCAATTTCTTTACGTCTCCTGGCATTCTCTTGCCTATATAAGCAACCACTTCACATCAGCCTTCCCATCAAATCTTTTATCATAAACTCACCTTCATAATCTTTATATCAAAAACACCATGGTCAATTACAATATGTTTTTGAACTACGAAACTTTCAACATGGAGCTGAGCTGTGCCGATTGGCAGCAGGAATGGCATGTTACTGCCATTCCTGATGAGATATGGGACTCCGTTCCCCAGGAGGTACTCACCCACCTCCTGTTCTTCTACATGGACTACCATCGCCATCTGGAGCGATTGGAGGAGGAAAGGCTGGAAGCTCTCCGCCAGCAAGAGCGAATCATTCGACTCGCTATTCTGTTTGTCGAGAGTCGGAAGAAGAAATGATTTATTTTCTTCTTCCTGTTTTTCTTCATCATCAGCCTTGCCCTGCTTCTTGAGCTAGGACAAAGGCTGTTGATGTTAGGTTTAGCAGCTTAGGGAAATCTTGTACAAGTTCTGATGTAATTTAAATTCCATGAATGTATTCTCTTGATATATTAATGAAATTTGTTTTTGTTTCAAGATCTTGTCTCTGAGATATTTTGTAATGCATTGATAAATTCTGATACATATTCTTATTCTGATGACCATATAAATTCTGTTTTAACTTAAGTTCTGATCTTATTTTATCAGTACTTGCTCATCTGATTTATTACGGTCATTTTCACTCGATTTTTTTTCTTCAGAATATTGATGTTGCAGTGAAAAATAACTAAATAAGTGGGAACAATTTCAATTTTGAATTAAAACTGTTTCACCTTGATTAATGGAATAACTGGGTAAGTGGAACGGTTTTTCCTTGAAAAACTGCAAGTGGGTAAGTAATGATTACTGTTTTCTCGTGCCCATTAACTATTCATTTTTACTGCATGTCTGACAGGTGTCCAACGGTTACATTTTTTTTTCAAAAGTATAAGTAAGACAGAGAGAGGATTTTTTAATCTTTTATTTCCTTTCATAGTTTTTCTCTCTATTTGCTTTTACTCTCTTTCTTCTTTTAACGTTGGTTTTTCATATAGACATTCTATCAAACACCTAACATGCACTTATACATCTCGATTAATTTCATGGCACCTAAGGATTTAATCATTGATGGAGCTAAATTTGTTCCAAACAACTATGCTGCAATTCTTGATAATGCTGAAGCTCCGTCTGAATTGCATTTTGTGCAAGATCTTCTTGCACACAGTGAAATCGGGTATGCATTGACCCAACCTTCAGTATTCTCAAGCCAACAACTTCTGACATTTTGGAGGACTGAAAACTTTAATAATGGTGGTCAAAATGGTACTCCTAGTATTGTTTTCGAAGTGGGTGATTTTTCATATGCAGTCACTCCTGGTACAATACGCAAGGCTCTACATCTCCCAGAAGGATGTACTTTTTCCATTCCAGAGGAATCAGCTCTTCAGGAGTTAATAGCCAGTTTGGGGTATGAACAGAGTTTGGTAAAGCTTGGGCAGTTGAAATGGGCTCATATCAGAAGGGAATGGAGCTTCTTCTTCGACTACATCACTAAAGCTTTTGGGAACAAGTATTCGAATTTTGATGCCATCCCCGTAATGAGTCAGCACATCAGGTATGCCATTATAAACCAAACTCATTTTGATTTTGCAACGGCTATAATAGGTTTTATTGGGGATAGGATGACAGAGGATAGGAATTTTGTTTACTTTACTAGATTCTGTCAACTTATATATACTTTTTGTACTGATGAACTTCGACTAACCAGTACCTTAACTCCACCTTTCAAAGTTGCAAAACGTTACTTTAATGACCTGGTAAATGCTGACACTAAGAACTAAGTGATTAGACCTTTACAGATTCCTCAGTCTGTAAAACAGATCTTAGTAAATGCTGATCCTGATTCCTATAGATCTGTTTATCCTGATGTTCAACCAAACACCACCTCCCAAACACCACAACAACCATCAGAACATACCACTCATACTACTCAACCAACCCTCAGGCAATATATGAAATCCTATCTCTCCACTTCACAGACAGTTCAACCCTTATCCTTAGCACCTACTGTGAAGCCTTTATTTTCCAAGCCTAAGAGGATAAAGACTGTTCCTCAAACACCTCAAAAGAGAAGGAGGATTGCTTTGAGAGATGAGTCTGAGAGCGAGGAACAGGTTTCTACATCAGAACTTGTTATCAAAGAAGCTGAGAAAGTGACTTCTCAGAAGGATTCTGGAATTGGGGGATCTAGGCTTCTCAAGAGGCTTAGAAGAATGACTGTTCCTGAAACTCCCAAGGAATCCATATCTACAAAGAGATACAAGAAATAGAGGGCAAAAAGGCCAGTTTCAGATGATGAAGAAGCAGCAGCTAAGGAAGGAGATCAGGAATCTCTGATCTCACAAGAAAAGGAATTTGCTAAAGTCACTTCTTCTAAGGAAGCTGTTCCTGACAAGGCCAATACACCATTTGTGTCTCCTGTTCGAATGTCTGTATCTCCTGTTGTTCCTGGCATAAGTACTGAAATTGATGTTCAGAACCTGGTTGTGCCTGAAGTAATTCTCTTAGAAGCTCCAACAACAACTAATCCATCAACAACACCTGTTACTGATGCTGCTCAAAATCCAGAATTATCTCCTACACCTTCTCTGCATTTTAGATGCTGATGATCAGAATATAGGTGAGCATCAGGATATGGATGTTGATCAGAACTTAGAACCAGATCAGCAATTAGAGGATGCTGAATCCTCCATTGCTACTCACACAGTTGTTTTATCAGAAGATACTGATTCTGTAAGTTCTGATGCTACAAATGATGGAGATACTGGTGATGTTGCTCCAAATACAGATGCTGATGAAGCAGGTCCTTCAGGACATACTCCTCAACAAACTATTCTTAAATCTGAACTTGTTAAGAAGTTTGTTACCAGAGAAGCACCAGTGCCTTGGAGTGAAACTCCTGCAGGACAGGAATGGACTAAGGAATGGAACTCAGTTTCCTGTGTTCCAACTGCAAAGGATCTGGCTGAGCACTTGACTAAAGCTGATAAGATGTTAATTACTGATGATTTCAAAACACAGCTTAGAGTCACTGCATTGAGTACTAAACATCAACAAGGTCTCCATTCAACTACTCATGCAGAGCTACACAAGATTCAGGAAGAATTCATCAAACATGAACAAATTCATAAAATTGACAAGAAAAAGTTCTTCCAACCTACCTTTGACAGGATTGCTTATATTGAGAAGACTCAAGAGAAACAACAAGCTCAGATTGATGATATTCTGATAAATCAAGCTTTTCAGTAATCTCAACTTACTGAAATCCAAGCCTCAGTGGAATTGTTTGTCTCTATTCTACTACCTACTGATGCCAAAAAGGGGGAAAAGTAATTAAGTCCAAATGCAAGACTGACAAGACACTGAAAGGGAAGGATGATGAAAAGGATGATCAAGGAAACTCTGGAATGGGTAGAGGTCATAGTCAAGGTAGAGGTTTCTCATGAAGAAAAGCTGAAATACCAAGTCACAGGACAAGTTCTGATACTGGGAAAAGAATTAGTTCTGCTACTGGTTAAAGGATAAGTTCTGATGAACTTTTAGATCTTGATGAAGAAATGTCAAGATAGTTATTTCTTCAGGAAAATCCAGGAATGGACTTGGAGAGTTTAATGGAAGAAGAAGTCAGACTTAAATCAGAGAAAGTCACATCTAAATCTGGAGCTTCTGGTAAAAAGACACTTCCAAAAATCAAAGGAATTGTGATAAAAGAAAGGACAAATACTGAAACAATATTGGCTAAATCACAACCGTAGATAGATCCAAGATCCAAGGGTAAAGAAAAGGTTGGTGAACCTATCAAGGTTTATGTGCCTCCTGAGAATGAAGAAATCACTGATGAAAAGGATGATCTTGCTCTGACTTCAAGAAAAGTTCTTAAAACAACCTTTAACATGGCTCAAGTTGTTCAGAGTCAAGAGACAAAAAGTTCTGATATTTTGAAGAAGCAAGTAACCTCTGACATAGCTCAAGTTAACTTGATATCAGAAGATAGATCAAAGACACTCCTACCAGGATTCACTAAAACAAAACAGACTCAACCTTTGAAGACTGCTGCAAGTGGTTTTGAAGCAAGAGTAGTTACTGGAAAGGAAGCAAGAGATAAAACTGGATTGTGAAGTGCTGATGAAAGAAGAATACAGAACACTACCAATGATCCAACTTCCTTGAGTGAACCAGGTATTGGAGCAACTCCTGAGAGATTGACTCAACTGGAATCTGTAAAAATGGTTTACCATACCTACTTGAAAGAACACATCTTGTTGTACTTCATGACAGATGGTAGGGTTTATCATATAAGGTAAAATGCCATTCCATTGAAGTATTTTGAAGAATTGGAGCATGTACTATTCTTACTTCAAGTGGATGACAGATTGACAGGAAGTGCTGCAAACTATTTGAAGGATCAGATTCAGAGACAGAAAAGGCTTTATTCTATTAAGTCTGACATCACATATATTCCAAAGTACAGAGATCACAAGGGTGATATAGTTGAAATGAAGCCCAACACTGCTAAAATTATAACTACCATTCTGGGTTACAGGGCCGTGGAATTCAATCTTAAGTCTGATAAAGCTTATTTGATCAGACTGGATCAGGATATAAGAAAAGCAAAGATTAATGATCTCAGGGCTGCAATCTTCCAAATTGGTGAAGATAATGCAGAGCTTAAAGATGCTAAAAGGAGGAGGATTGATGAACTTAGATATGCTGAGAGATGTTTGTTGAAGAACAATCTCAAAACAACTCCTGACATCAGAGAGATCAGAAGATGAAGTCAATCAAGATGTACAACTGCTTAAATTCTGATATTTGTACAGACTGAAGCTGTTATCAGAAGTTAAATATTGGTAAAGCTTTAAGGACTGTAAGTTGTAGTTATCTAGTCTAATTCTCATGCATTTGTACATAATGTTTTTGACATCATCAAATATCTATTAAACTTGTATATTATGCTAATTTATAAGTTGGGGGAGATTGTTAGATATATTTGATAATATCATGGCTAATATGATTTATGTTTAGTTTTCAGATCTTACTTAAATAGGATAAATCAGTAGTTACTGGAAGTCAGGACTTAAGGATATCAGTACTTATATTATCAGGAGATAATCATTAAAAGATGGATATCAGAACTTAAGTGCTGAAGGACGTTCAGATAAGGACAGTAGCTGATTAAAGCATAGAAGATCGAGATAAACATAAGAAGAGATATGCATGAAGAAGGAATTCTATGAAGAATAGAATACTTGGAAGAAAAGATATCTGATTGATATATTTTAGGAAGCAGAATTATATTCCATATCAATTAGCGATTATCTTGTAACTGTGTAGTATATAAACACATACATAGGGTTTACACTAAAAGTGTTAATATATTCGAGAAGATTATTCATTGTAACCCTAACAGCTCTCGTGATATTTGTTCATCACTGAGAGGTAACAGTTCCATACTGTAACAGAGTTTATTGTTTCAATAAAGTTTGTTTTCTGTTACTTGAGATATTGAAGTTCGATTTGATTGTACTTTACACTATATTCACCCCCTCTACATTGTGTGTGACCTAACATGTCGGTATTCTATAGACATAATAAGTTGAACATACAATTCGATACTATAAGTATAATTTTAAAATTTATTTTTAACGATCGAACCGTATGGATGTTAACTTCATGTAAAAATATATTAATGCACAAAAATTTAGCACATTTGAACGATCACAAATACGTTTTTATAAGAAAATTAGTAATTTTGATTAAAAAAGTGAAATAATTAATAAAAAATAAAAATTATGGAATACACATGATCGAACCAAACGGATGAACGGACATGGTAAAAATGAGCAAATGTACCAAAAATTAAGCTATTTAAATAATAATAATCATGTTGTTATCAAAATGGTATATGTTCTTTGTTAACTAGATGGTATATGTTCTTTGTTAACTAGTATGGTTTAGCACCGTATAGCCTATATAAAAATTGAAGTAATATTGTTTACGCCTTACCATTATATATGGATTATTTATTAATTTTAATTGGTTTGATTAATTGAAACTTAGGATTTTTTTGGCAATATTTTGGATCACCATTTTTGCAGCTAAGGTAAGTTAACTCTTCACACTTTATTTTATTTTGAAATCTTTTAAATATTTTTGCACGTTTAAAATTTATGGATTAAATACCCTGTTTTAGAAATAAGAATTGCCGGTGTGCTATGACTTATGAACCGGTTAGTAATTGCGTATAGTTACGGAACTAGCCTTTGATACCTTACTAGGGAGTGCTACTTATGATGGCTTCGGGAGCTCACACTCTATGATACCTTTAGTAAGGGGCGCATTATTGACAGAAATTATGAACTTCTGATACTGTGTCACCAGGTATTTGTGACCTTAGCGAGCTGTGGAATTTTATATCTTATGACATATGGCTTTTGGAAAATGATTTTTGTTTTATAAAATTATGATACTTGATCCACTAGTGTAGAATTATTTTCTTGTTGGGCCTTGGCTCATTACTTACAAATTTTCAGGTGCTTAGCTTTTGGGACATCTTAAAGGTGGACTTGATTTGAGCTTGCTTGGGAATAATATTTAAGTGATTATGTTTGTATTGGAGCTGCGTCTCTCAGGATTTGCTTTATTTTCAGCTTAGATTATTTTATTTCTGTCTCGGATTTTAGAATTTTATGGAAAACTAGAAACTTATTCTTATTATTGATTTAATTTGAAGTTTTAGTTAATATTTAAGTATAATTATTTTCTGAAAAGTCGGGGTATTACAGTGGGTATCAGAGCCTAGGTTAACTTCTTGTAGACGGCCTTTTAGGCTAGACCTGTGAGTTATGAGTTTAGTGCGTGTATTTTCAAGAAACTACTTTTATTTTTCTTTCGTTAAATAGTTTTTGACTTTTGTACACTTATATGTTTTTGGTATCTTAAATATTTTTGGTATTATTAAATTTGGGTACCAAATTTTGTTAAGGAGGGTAGAATGTGATAACCCTTATTTTTCGTTACAAATATATATCTATCTTTGGAATTTTATATTATTTGTTTTGATAAAAAAATAATATTTTCTTATATGTATAGTTTATAAAATAGTATGATTCACATGTTATGTATGTAGATTTTATTTAATACATTACAAAATAATTTATTTGGTTATAAATTTCTATATAATTAAGTATACTTTATTTTTAAATCTTTAGATGTTTTACTTAGTCAAAAACTATAATGTGTTCATGAGTTCAAAACTAGTGGGGTGATAACTACCTATACCCACAAACCTAGGAGTGGGCTTTAACTAATTCCTAAATAAATAAGCTGTATCAAGTTCATTTTTGTTTGCACATTAATCTTCTATCAAGTATCAAGGTATGTTTTATTCTACTTCTTCTTTTTTAGCATACATACATGTTTTATATATTATTCTATATTTTTACTATGCACTTGAACTATTACTACTCATGTAGTGTTTACTTTTTAGCTATGGTTAAATCATTCTCCTTATTTTATAGAGCATGTTTTTGTTTACATTCTTTGTACAAATATGTCAATGATATTACTTTCAAATTAATTATTAATATATTCTTTTTTTGAAGATATTTATTATTTTTATTTTTTTTGACATTGGTCGTATAAATTTTCATGTGCTCCCAAAGTTATAGTTGTATTAAATATGCATTCTTATGTCACCAAATTTTTTGTATATTAGATAGTAAATATAATATTATGTAAATGGATCTCTCTCTCTATATATATATACTTAGAAAGTCTTACGATTTTTATGCATAAGAAAATAATTTTTTTAATTAATGATTTATACATATTTATATGTGATTTCAATTATTTAGGAACAATGATGCATGATTTTACGTTTTAGTTGAATTGACATATTTTTAATTTCAAACTATTATATGATTTTGTAAATTGCTTGTTACTAAAATATAATTTTGTACTAAAGTGTATTAAGTACTTTCTTTTCTTATTTATTGTTCAGAATTATCAAAATGGTATATGTTCTTTGTTAACTAGTATGGTTTAGCACGTATAGCCTATATAAAAATTGAAGTAATATTGTTTACGCCTTACCATTATATATGGATTATTTATAAATTTTAATTGGTTTGATTAATTGAAACTTAGGATTTTTTTGGCAATATTTTGGATCACCATTTTTGCAGCTAAGGTAAGTTAACTCTTCACACTTTATTTTATTTTGAAATCTTTTAAATATTTTTGCACGTTTAAAATTTATGGATCAAATACCCTGTTTTAGAAATAAGAATTCCCAGTGTGCTCTGACTTATGAACCGGTTAGTAATTGCGTATAGTTCCGGAACTAGACTTTGATACCTTACTAGGGAGTGCTACTTATGATGCCTTCGGGAGCTCACACTCTATGATACCTTTAGTAAGGGGCGCATTATTGACAGAAATTATGAACTTTTGATACTGTGTCACCAGGTATTTGTGACCTTAACGAGCTGTGGAATTTTGTATCTTATGACATATGGTTTTTGGAAAATGATTTTTGTTTTATAAAATTATGATACTTGATCCACTAGTGTAGAATTGTTTTCTTGCTGGGCCTTGGCTCATTACTTACAAATTTTCAGGTGCTTAGCTTTTGGGACATCATAATGGTGGACTTGATTTGAGCTTGCTTGGGAATAATATTTAAGTGATTATGTTTGTATTGGAGCTGCGTCTCTCATGATTTGCTTTATTTTCAGCTTAGATGATTTTATTTCTGTCTCGAATTTTAGAATTTTATGGAAAACTAGAAACTTATTCTTATTATGGATTTAATTTGGAGTTTTAGTTGAATATTTAAGTATAATTATTTTCTGAAAAGTCGGGGTATTACAAACAAAGTGTTGTTATTAGACCCCCCACACTCTGTTAGAAGGAGTTCCAGTTTGTCATCTTGAAGTTGAGTCAGATTTGCCTGCATTTTATTTTATTTCTCCCCCCGTGGCTTACGACACTCTACAACAAAATATCCGTATATATTGCAATTAAAACACCTCACCTTACTTTTATCATGTACTCCTTGATAACCACCTGTACCTCGACCTTTGTTTGATATCATGAGCACTCTTCCATGATGAGTAAAAGTTTAGTCTCACTTGCCTCTCATTTTATCCACCCTTCTTTTGTCAACAGCAACTGACTGATAGTCTTCTCTGGTCGACCGCCTAGCCTTTCTTCATGCGTATTCAGTGAACTAACTGCTTCTTCTAGGGACATGTCCTCTAAATCCCTGAATCATTCTATAGCTGACGTGATTTGTATGAAATTTTATGGAACTGCTCTTAACAATTTTTTCACTATGTAGCTCTCCTCCACTGTCTCTCCTAAGGCCCTGATGTTGGTCACCAATCCACTTATCTTAATGCTAAAATCATCTATTATTCTGTATTATTCATACTTAGAGTTTCAAACTCTGCTTTTAGTTTTTGAACTTTTGCCTATTTTACACGATCAACTCCCAAATACATCATTCTTGTTGCCTCCCACGCACCTTTGGCTATTACCTTCTCAGCCACTGACAATAAAATGTCCTCAGCATTGGCTTGGTAAATGGCAGCCAATGCCATACTGTCTTCCTTGGTTTCAATCATAGCCTTTGGATGTGCAGGCTCGATAGCATCCCAAATCCCGTGAGCCTCCATAAAGACTCTCATTTTGAGTGACCATGCTGTGTAATTGCTTTTAGACAGCATCGGGTAACTCAGCGTTTGTTAGGTCACACACACACTGTAGAGGGGGTGAATACAGTATATAGTACACTCAAATCGAACTTTAAGAACTTAAGTAACAGAAAACAAACTTTATTGAAATAATAAACTCTGTTACAGTATGGAACTGTTACCTCTCAGTGATGAACAAATATCACGAGAGCTGCTAGGGTTACAATGAATAATCTTTTCTAATAATGATAACACTTATAGTGTAAACCCTATGCCTGTGTTTATATACTACACAGTTACAAGATAATCGCTAATTGATATGGAATATAATTCTGCTTCCTAAAATATATCAATCAGATATCTTTTCTTCCAAGTATTCCATTCTTCACGGAATTCCTTCTTCATGCATATCTCTTCTTATGTTTATCTCGATCTTCTTTCCTTTAATCAGCTACTGTCCTTATCTGATTGTCCTTTAGCACTTAAGTTCTGATATCTATCTTCTGATGATTATCTCCTGATAATATAAGTACTGATATCCTTAAGTCCTGACTTCCAGTATAAGTACTGATCAACAGTTAAGTACTGATTTATCCTGTTCACGTAAGATCTGAAAGCTAAACATAAAACATATTAGCCATGACATTATCAAATATATCTAACAATCTCCCCCAACTTGTAAATTAACAAAATATACAAGTTTAACAGATATTTGATGATGTCAAAAACATTAAGTACAAATGCATGAGAAATAGACTAGATAACTACAACTTACAGTCCTTAAAGTTTTTACCAATTTCAACTTCTGATAACAACTTCAATCTGTATAAATATCTGAATTTAAGCAGTTGTAGATCTTCGACTTGGCTTCTTCATTTTCTGATCTCTCTGATGTCAGGAGTTGTTCTGAGATAGTTCTTCAACAAACATTTCTCAGCATATCTTAGTTCATCAATCATTCTCCTTTTAACACCTTTAAGCTCTGCAGTATCTTCACCAGTTTGAAAGATTGCAGCTCTGAGATCATTAATCTTTGCTTTTCTCAACTCCTCATCTAGTCTTATGACATAAGCTTTGTCAGACTCAAGATTAAATTCAAGTCCCTTAATACCAAGATACGTTCTGATCTGTGCAGTATTAGGCTTCATATCAACAATATCACCATTGTGATCTCTGTACTTTGGAACATATCTGCTTTCAGACTTAACAGAATAAAGCCTTTTCTGTCTCTGAATCTGTTCTTTTAAGTAGTTTGCAGCAGTCTTTGTTATTCTGTCATCCACTTGAAGTAAGAAAAGTACATGCTCCAATTCTTCAAAATACTTCAAAGGAATGGCATTTTGTCTTATATGATAAACCCTACCATCTGTCATGAAATACAACATGATGTATTCTTTCAAGTAGGTATGGTAAATCATCTGTACAGATTCCAGTTGATTCAATCTCTCAGGATTTGCTCCAATACCTGGTTCACTCAAGGAAGTTGGATCATTGGTAGTGTTGTGTACTCTTCTTTCATCAGCACTTCCCAATCCAGTTTTATCTCTAGCTTCCTTTCCAGCAACTACTCTTGCTTCAAAACCACTTGCAGTAGTCTTCAAAGATTGAGTCTGTTTTGCTTTAGTGAATCCTGGTAGGAGTGTCTTTGATCTATTTTCTGATATCAAGTTAACTTGAGCACTGTCAGAGGTTACTTGCTTCTTCTGAATATCAGAACTTATAATTTCTTGACTCTGAACAACTTGAGCCATGTCAGAGGTTGTTTTAAGAACTTTTCTTGAAGCTTTGATAGGTTCACCAACCTTTTCTTTACCCTTGGATCTTGGATCTATCTGTGGTTGTGATCTAGCCAAAGTTGCTTCAGTATGTGTCCTTTCTTTGATCACAATGCCTTTAAGTTTTGGAAGTAACTTTTTACCAGAAGCTTTAGATTTAGATATGACTTTCTGTGATTTAAGTCTGGCTTCTTCTTCCTTTAAACTTTCCAAGTCCATCCCTGGATTTTCTTGAAGAAATAACTGTCTTGACATTTCCTCATCAAGATCTAGAAGTTCATCAGAACTTATCCTTTTACCAACAGCATAACTTATTCTTTTCCCAGTATCAGAACTTGTTCTGTGACTAGCTTGTCTTGATGTAAACCTTCTACCTTGACTATGACCACTACCCATTCCAGAGGTTCCTTGGTCATCTTTTCCATCATCCTTTCCTTGCAGTGTCTTGTTGGTTGTGTATTTGGACTTAATTACCTTCTCCCCCTTTTTGGCATCAGCTGGTAATAAAAGAGAGATAAGTAGTTCCACTGAGGTCTGGATTTCAGTAAGTTGCGATTGCTGAGAAGCTTGATTTGTCAGAATTTGATCAATCTGAGCTTGTTGTTTCTCTTGAGTTTTCTCAATATAAGCAACCCTGTCAAGGGTAGGTTGGAAGAAATTTTTCTTATCAATTTTCCAAACTTGTTCCTATTTGATAAAGTTCTCCTGAATCTTGTGTAGCTCTGCATGAGTATTGGAATGAAGACCTTGTAGATGTTTAGTACTCAATGCAGTGACTCTAAGCCGGGTTTTAAAATCATCAGAATTTAACATTTCATCAGCTTTAGTCAAGTGCTCAGCAAGATATAAAGCATTTAGAACCCATGAAACTGAGTTCCATTCCTTAGTCCACTCCTGACCTGCAGGAGTTTCACTCCAAGGCACTGGTGCATCCCTGATAACAAACTCCTTTACCAGTTCAGACTTAGGAAGAGTCGGTGGAGGAGTATGTCCTGAAGGACCTGCTTCATCAGCATCTACAGTTGTAGCAGCTTCACCAGTATCTCCAACATTTGCAGCATCAGAACTTAAAGAATCAGTATCTTCTGATAAGACAACAGTGTGAGTAGCAATGGAGGCTTCAGCATCCTCTAATTGCTGATCTGATACTAAGTTCTGATCAACAGCCATATCCTGATGCTCACCTAAAATATGATCATCAGCATCTTGATGCAGAGAAGGTGTTGTTGATAACTCTGGAGTTTGAACATCATCAGTAACAAGTGTTGTGGAAGGATTATTTACTGTTGGAGCTTTTAAGAAAAGAATTGCAAGCACAACCAAGTTCTGAATATCAATTTCAGCACTTGTGCCTGGATCAACAAGAGACACAGATGGTGAGTTAGCCTTGTCAGATACAGCTTCCTGAGATGGAGTTGATGGAGAAGAAGTGACTGGAGCAAATTCCTTGCCTTGTGAGATCAGAGATTCCTGATGCCTTTCCTTCACTGCTTCCTCTTCATCATCTGAAACTGGCCTTTGTGCCCTCTGTTTCTTATACTTCCTTGTTGATTTGGATTCCTTGGGAGTTTCATGAACTATCATACGTCTAAGCCTCTTGAAAAGCCTAGAACCCCCAATTTCAGAATCCTTCTGAGAAGTTGCTTTCTCAGCTTCAACCACCACAGGTTCTGAAGAAGGAATTTGTTTCTCAGAATCTGATTCATATCTCAAAGTAAATCTCCTCCTCTTTTGAGGTGTTTGAGGAACAGTCTTTGTTCTCTTTGGCTTAGAGGATGTAGGCTTCACAGTAGGTGCTGAAGAAGAAGGTTGAGCAGTCTGTGAAGTGGAGAGATAGGATTTGAGATAAGTTCTGAGGGTAGGTTGAGTAGAATGAGAGGTAGGTACTGAGGTTGATGGATTTTGGGTGGTTGGAGGTGGTTGAACATCAGAGTAAACAGATCTATAGGTATCAGGATCAGTATTTACCAGGATCTGTTTTACAGACTTAGGAATCTGTAATGGTCTAACCACTTTCTTCTTAGTATCAGCATTTACCAGGTCATTAAAGTATCGTTTTGCAACCTTAAAAGGTGGGGTTTGAGTGCTGACTAAATGAGGTTCATCAATACAGTAAGTGTAAATAAGTTGACAGAATCTAGCAAAATAAACAACATCTCGATCCTCTGTCATCCTATCCCCAATAAAACCAATTATTCCAGTTGCAAAATCAAAATGAGTTTGATGGATAATAGCATACCCTATGTGCTGACTCAGAATTGGGATAGCATCAAAATTTGAACATTTGTTCCCAAAGGCTTTGGTGATGCAATCAAAGAAGAAACTCCATTCTCTTCTGATAATAGCTCGTTTCAACTGTCCAAGTTTCGTCAGACTCTTTTCATATCCCAATTCAGCCATTAACTCCCGAAGAGCTGAGTCCTCTGGAACTGAGAAAGTACAATCCTCTGGAAGATGTAAAGCCCTGCGTACTGTACCAGGAGTGACTACAAAAGATGAATCACCCACTTGGAAGATAATACTGGGAGTTCCACGGTTACCACCATCATCAAAAATGCCAGTCCTCCAGAACCTCAGAACTTGTTGACTTGAAAATAATTTAGGCTGAATTAAGGCGTACCCAACCTCACTATGTGCAAGAAGATCTTGCACAAAGTGCAATTCAGATGGAGCTTCAGCATGATCAAGAATTACAGCATAGTTGTTTGGAACAAACTTTGCTCCATCAATGATTAAATCCTTTGGTGCCATATGAAAAAATTGAGAATTAAGTATGCCTGATAGGTGTTTGATATAATGTCTGTATGAAAACAACGGAAAAAGTAAAGTGAGGGAGAGTAAAAGTAAGAAGAAAGATAAAAGATGAAGAAATTAAAAAGATTATATAAATCTTCTCTCTGCTGTACTTATACAAAAAAATATTACCGTTGGACACCTGTCAGACATGCAGTAATAACGGATAGTTACTGGGCTCGAGAAAACAGGAATGATTACTTACCCAGTTGCCTTGTTTCAAGGAAAAACCGTTCCATTAATCAAGAGAAACAGTTTTAATTCAAAATTTAAACCGTTAGCACTGATTAAATTATTTTTCACTGCAACATTAATATTCTGAAAATAAATCATGTTAAAAATGACCGAGATAATTTCGATGAATAAGTGCTGACAGAGAATCAGAACTAAAATAAAAACAAAATTTAAATGGTCATCAGAATATCAATCACGATTTATCAACAGAAGATAAAATAACTCAGAGACAAAATCTTGAAGTAAAAACAATTTTCATTAATATATCAAGTCAATACATTTATGAAATGGAAATTACATCAATACAAGATTTTCCCTAAGCTTCTAATCCTAACGTCAACAGCTTTAGTCCTAGCTAAGAACCCTGACAAAGCTGATGATGAAGAAGAACAGGAAGAAGATGAGATTAAGTCATCTTCCTCTTCCTATCTTCGACGAACAAGATGGCGAGTCGTATGATTCGCTCTTGCTGACGGATAGCTTCCCGCCTTTCCTCCTCCAATCGCTCCAGATGGCGATGGTAATCCATATAGAAGAATAGGAGGTGAGTTAGCACCTCCTGTGGGACAGAATCCCAGATCTCCTCAAAAATGGCTGTTACATGCCACTCCTGCTGCCAGTCGGCACAACTTAGCTCCATTGTGAAGGTTTGGTTGTTCAAAAACATGTTGTATCGAACCATTGTGTTTTTGATAGAAGAAGGAGGATAAGTGTGTGAGAAGAATGTGATGGAAAGACTGATGTGAAGTGGTTGCTTATATAGGCAAGAGAATGCCAAGAGACGCAAAGATATTTAATGCTAACAGGTAGAATTAATTCTACCTCGTCTCCCTAGACTTTGAAAAAGAATAACAGTCATTGGAAAGAGGAATCATGGTCTAGACCGCATAAGACACAAGAAACAGTGGACTGTTCAAGGACAAATACCATTAATCCTAATCATAGTGACTATTACTCTTCCACTTCAACATATTCTAGTTCGAACTGAGACTGTTACCAAATTTTATTCACAGATAAGTCAAGTAAAGGATTAAACTGAGAAATCAGAACTTAGACCTATACCATAACTTAACAGTCATCAGAACATAATTTCTTCACTCGAAAAAGGAATGCCCATCTTAGTAAATACTCATACAAGTTCTGAGTTATAGACGTCAGAACTTAATCATCAGAACGTGTAACTTAGAACTTGTCCTCAGAATTTGTGCAATAATGACACAATGACTGTTTATCTAAAATAACATAGACCACCACATAAATTTTCATCATTCAGATGGAGTGATTAGTGTGTGCATTAAGCTAAAAACAGACAAAGAGTAAAGTCTGATTCACTTCAGTACATCTTAGAAATAAGGCATAACTAAAATTTTGCTAAAGATCTGTCATTGTCCTGAAACCTACTGAAGAATGAGTTTATGCTTAAGTCCACCTCAACTATTTTGTGCTAATTTTATGCATCTTTTGAAATTCTATTTTACAGTGGCTTCTCAGTTTAAGTGAGTCACGACTGTTTATCAGAATTTATGCTATTTTCAGAGTATTTCTCCAGTAATCATAGAGTGTGAAAAGTCACCAAGAAAATATTTTGCTTTTCTGATGCATATTTACTTAATACCAGCAATGCACTTGGGTCGTCCCTTCCACATTTTTACTCTAGATCTCAAAGGAGTACCTGATTTTAATCTTTGATCTTTTTTCTTTTTCTTTTGATAAGAGAGGTTTATCAGCACTTAGTACATTCAGCAGTTTTACTAGTATCAGAACTTAACAGATGAGTAGCATTATTCTAATTTGTGACTTAGTAATAAGATATACAAAGTAAACTTAACTAAGCTCAGTTATCAGAATTTGCTAGTGTCATAAGATTTCCACTGAAATAATTACTTCTTCCATGGAATCATTTGTTTATTGAAGACTACTAGGTCAGTATCTAGCACAGTTATCCTCATAGGATTGAATAGGTACTAGAACAGACATATCACTTATCAGAGTTTAGAAACATATATCAGACAACAGTCAGTACTTAAAGACATTTATCAATTAAGCACATAATATACAATGAGATTAATTCTGTAAATACTGAGCATAAAGTCTGATAACACAGAACAAGTCTAAACAGCTTTAGAGAAAGAAACTGAAACCATTCCAAGTTCATTTACCAATCTTGTAAAAGTAGCTTCACATAATGGTTTTGTGAAGATATCTGCCAACTGTTGATCTGTGGGAACAAAATGCAATTCCACTGTACCTTCATCCACATGTTCCCTGATGAAGTGGTACCTGATGCTGATGTGCTTTGTCATTGAGTGTTGAACTGGATTACCTGTCATAGCAATAGCACTTTGATTATCACAATAAATAGGGATTTTGAAATATGTTAACCCATAATCCAGTAATTGATTCTTCATCCAAAGAATCTGTGCACAACAGCTTCCTGCAGAAATATACTCTGCTTCTGCAGTTGATGTGGAAATTGACTTTTGTTTCTTGCTGTACCAAGAAACCAATCTGCCTCCAAGAAATTGGCAGCTTCCATTTGTGCTTTTCCTGTCAATTTTGCAACCTGCAAAATCTGCATCTGAGTAACCTATTAGTTTAAAATCTGATTCTCTAGGATACCATAATCCCAGAACAGCTGTTCCTTTAAGATACTTAAAGATTTTTTTTACAGCTGTTAAGTGAGGTTCTCTTGGATCTGCTTGAAATCTTGCACAAAGACAGGTAGCATACATGATATCAGGTCTACTGGCAGTTAGATAGAGTAGAGAGCCAATCATACCTCTGTAGTCAGTAATATCTACTGATTTACCGGTATCCTTATCCAGTTTTGTTGCAGTGGCCATTGGAGTGGATGCACTTGAACAATCTTGCATTCCAAATTTCTTTAGCAAGTTTCTGGTGTACTTGGTTTGACAAATAAAAGTGCCTTCCTCATTCTGCTTGACTTGAAGGCCCAGAAAATAGCTAAGTTCCCCCATCATACTCATCTGATATCTTGACTGCATTAGTTTGGCAAACTTTTTGCAAAGTTTGTCATTTGTAGATCCAAAAATGATATCATCAACATAAATCTGGACCAGAAGTAAGTCCTTTCCATGGTTGAGGTAGAACAGTATTTTGTCTATTGTCCCTCTGTTGAATCCACTTTCCAGAAGAAACTGAGCTAAAGTCTCATACCATGCTCTAGGAGCTTGCTTAAGTCCATAAAGTGCTTTGTCAAGTCTGTAGACATAATCTGGATGTTTGGTATCTACAAAACCTGGAGGTTGTTCAACATATACCTCTTCCTCCAATTCTCCATTGAGAAAAGCACTTTTCACATCCATTTGAAAGACAGTAAACTTTTTGTGAGCAGCATAAGGCAAAAATATCCTTATGGCTTCTAACTTAGCAACTGGTGCAAATGTTTCATCATAATCAATTCCCTCATGTTGAGAATATCCTTTTGCAACCAGCCTTGCCTTATTCCTTGTAATTATGCCATCACTGTCAGTTTTGTTTCTGAATACCCACTTTGTACCAACAACAGATCTATTCTTTGGTCTTGGTACTAGGGTCCAGACTTTGTTTCTTTCAAATTCATTCAACTCTTCCTGCATTGCTTGCACCCAATCAGCATCTTGAAGAGCTTCTTCCACTTTCTTTGGCTCAGTCTGAGAGAGAAAAGAATTGTAAAGACACTCATTTGAAGTACCTGTTCTAGTTCTGACACCTGCATCAGGATTTCTAATTATCAAATTAGGTGTATGTGATTTTGTCCACTTCCTTGCAGATGGAAGGTTTTCTCTAGAACTGGATGCTCCCCCATGATCCATGCTATCTTCATTTTCATTTTCTGATGCTCCCCCTGAAACTATGCTCTCTGAGTTAGATTCTTCAGTATTTAGATTTTCAGCACTATCAGAACTTGGCTTATCAGAACTTGACGAATCAGAACTTGAAGAGTCAGATGCATGTTCGGATGTTTCTTGAGATGTGGTAGGATCTTGAGTATGCTCCCCCTGCATAGGGGCATCTTCCTTTAACGTAGTCACCACAGTTTCAATAACATCAGAGTTTAATCCATCAGAGTTTGCAGTATCAGGACTTAGACTGTCATGATTTTCAGTATCAGAATATGAGTCTTCATTTTCAAATCTCAGCTGATCATGGTCAATGAAATCTTTAAGACCAGTGATCTTCTTGTCATCAAAAGAGACATTGATAGATTCCATGACCACTTTTGTTCTCAAATTATAGACTCTGAAGGCTTTTGTGGAAAGTGGATATCCAACAAAGATTCCTTCATCAGCCTTTAGATCAAACTTTGATAGCTGTTCAGGATGAGTCTTGAGAACAAAACACTTGCATCCAAATACATGAAAATATTTCATATTTGGCTTCTTTTTCTTCACCATCTCATATGGTGTTTTTCCATGCTTGTTAATGAGTGTTGCATTTTGAGTAAAACAAGCAGTCTGCACAGCTTCAGCCCAGAAATAGGTTGGAAGCTTTGCTTCTTCAAGCATTGTACGTGTAGCTTCAATGAGAGTTCTATTCTTCCTTTCAACAACTCCATTTTGCTGTGGAGTACCAGGAGCAGAAAATTCCTGCTTTATTCCATGGCTTTTGCAGAACTCTTCCATTTTCAAATTCTTGAACTCAGTGCCATTATCACTCCTTAAAATTTTCACAGAATCTTTGACCATTTTATCCAGCTGTTTGACATGATCAATCAAGATAGATACAGTTTCACTTTTTGTATGCAAGAAATACACCCATGTGTATCTGGTGAACTCATCCACTATGACCAACGCATACTTCTTCTTTGTAATAGACATGACATTTACTGGACCAAATAGATCAACATGTATAAGATGATAAGGCTCAAGAATTGATGATTCAGTCTTGCTCTTGAATGAAGATTTTCTTTGTTTGGCTTTCTGACATGAATCACAAAGACCATCAGGAGCAAATACTGTGTTTGGCAATCCTCTCACAAGATCTTTCTTGACCAGTTCATTTATATTGTTGAAATTTAAATGAGAGAGTTTCTTATGCCAATTCCAGCTTTCTTCAATTGATGCTCTACTTAACAGACAGATTGCAGAACCATCAGTACTTGTTGAAAGCTTAGCTTCATAAATGTTACCACGTCTGTATCCTTTCAGAATAACTTTGCCTTTAGATTTACTCACAATTTCACAGTGTTCTTCAAAGAAATCAACATGATAACCTCTGTCACAGATTTGACTTATACTCAGTAGGTTGTGTTTAAGTCCTGAGACCAGAGCTACTTGTTTAATTATGACATTTCCAAGATTGATATTGCCATATCCCAATGTTTTTCCAATGTTGCCATCTCCATAAGAAACACTTGGGCCAGCTTTCTCCACAAAGTCTGATAGCAGGGCCTTATTTCCAGTCATATGTCCTGAACATCCACTGTCCAGAACTAGAATATTTTTCCTGTTGCCCGGCAATCACAAAGACCACTAGTTATTAGTTTTAAGGACCCAGACTTGCTTGGATCCTTTGGCCTTATTAAGTTTGTTAACATTTGCAGCGGATTTAGCATCAGAGTTTATGTTAACATTTTTCTTATCAGAATTTACATTATCAGACTTTGAATCAGAATTTACACTAGAAGGAACAATGGAAACTTTCTTCAAAGAAGGTTTTATTTGATAATAATCATAGTACAAACTATGATATTCCTTACAAGTATAAATGGAATGCCATAAACTACCACAATGAAAACAAGGATTTTGTGGTTTGTATCTAACAGACTGACTCTTAACTCCTGATTTTGAAGGTAAGGAGTTAATATTCTTATTTTTCCTGCAAAAAGAAGCTAGATGGTTAGAACTTCCACAGTTATGACATGTTTTCCTAGGAGCATCAGGAACATGTTTATAATCATTGCTTTTATTCACACCTTCCTTTCCATTCCTATTTTTCCTAGGTGATTTACCTTATTTGCATTCTTGACATCTTTCAGCTTATGCTTAGGCTGCTTCTTTGTCATTAAGCCTATGTTTACTTCAGCTGTCTTTTCCTGTTTTAGTTTGTCAGAAGTTAATTCCTCTTTAATTTCTGATTTCTCATTATCAGACTTTACAGTTACAAACTTAACAGGTTTTAACTTTGGCTTTTGCTTAACAACAGGCTTAATTTCTTCAGTTCCTTTATCATTCTTATTCTCTCAATAACCTAAGCCCTCTTTCCAATTTTCACTACTTAGCAAATTTTGAGTTGTTCTGCCAGAGTTAGTCCAAGTCCTGATTATCTCTCTTTCCTTTTCTCACTCAGTTTTTTGAGATTCATTCATTTTTAGCACTTCATCCCTAACATAAAAAGCATCATCTCTATCCTTCTGAGTTTGATGGAATATAACTAACTCTTTTTTTAAGAAATCATTTCTTTTCTTAAAAGCAAGATTTTCAGAAGTTAATCTTTCACATGTTAAGGTTTGATCTCTATAACTAACAAACATGGTTTTAAGATATCTTCTCAACTCATTAATATCATCAGTATGAAAAGCATAAGTAGTCTGAGGTACCTTTGTTTCAGCAGCTTCAGAACTGCTCTCAACACTTTCTTTATCAGCATTTGCCATCAATGCATAGTTCTCCTCACTTTCAGAGTCTGAAGTGTATGTCCAGCTTTTCTGCTTTGTGACAAGAGCCTTGCCTCTGTCACCCTTTACCTTCTTGCAGTCAGGAGATATGTGGCCTTTCTCACCACAGTTATAGCATTTAACATTGGTGTAATCTCCTCTGTCAGACTTTCCTCCTCTGCCTTCAGATCTTCTGAAATTCTTCTTATCAGAATTTATGCTTTTTCTGGAAAACTTCTTTCCCTTCCTGAACTTCCTGTATGCAATCTTGGTGATTCCTTTCACCATAAGAGCACACAGCTTCATCATCTCCTCATCAGCATCAGTCTCAGGCAAGCTTTCAGAATCTGAGTCATCATCACTCTCAGAACTTGATGACTCGGTATCAGACTTTATGAAAAGAGCTTTACCCTTGTCTTTCTTTGAGGAAGCTGCTTTGGGGAATTCTTCTTCAGCCTTAAGAGCAACTGTCCTTGACTTTCCTCCTTTCCTCTTGCTTTTTTGTTCCATCTCCAGCTCATGAGTCTTGAGCATTCCATAGATTTCGTCAAGAGTTGTTTCATCAAGATTGTAGTTGTCTCTTATTATCGTTGCCTTCAAATCCCAGCATTCAGGAAGAGCTAACAGGAACTTAAGGTTTGAATCTTCAAGATTATACTCTTTATCAACCAATGACAAATCATTCAAAAGTTTGACAAATCTATCATATAAATCATTCAATGACTCATTAGTCTTTGAGTCAAAGTGTTCATACTCTTGAGTGAGTATTGTCTTCCTGTTCTTCTTAATTGTGTTAGTTCCCTGACATCTTGTTTCCAGAGCATCCCATATCTCCTTAGCAGTCTTGCAGTTGATTACCCTGTTTGACATTACATTATCAATGGCACTATACAGTAAGTGTCGTACCTTAGCATCCTTAGCAATTGATGCTATGTCCTCAGCAGTATAATCACTCTTCTCCTTTGGTACGGTCATTGTTGCTTCACCTGCAACTGCAACAGCGACTTTGGTTGGTTTGTGAGGACCTTCCTTGATTCTATCCAGGTATTCTGGATCTGTTGCTTCCAGGAACATGGCCATCCTTACCTTCCATATGGGATATTCAGATGGTCTCAGTATGGGGACTCTGATGGTCTCATACCGACTCTGAATTTGTGTCTTTGGTGGTTCCTCAGTTGTGGTAGGCTTAGTTGGAGTTTCTGTGTCCGACATGATTGTGTTTGGATCTTTAACTGTATGTAAGTTAACAGATAGGCTCTGATACCAATTGTTAGGTCACACACACACTATAGAGGGGGTGAATACAGTGTATAGTACACTCAAATCGAACTTTAAGAACTTAAGTAACAGAAAACAAACTTTATTGAAACAATAAACTCTGTTACAGTATGGAACTATTACCTCTCAGTGATGAACAAATATCACGAGAGCTGCTAGGGTTACAATGAATAATCTTTTCTAATAATGATAACACTTATAGTGTAAACCCTATGTCTGTGTTTATATACTACACAGTTACAAGATAATCGCTAATTGATATAGAATATAATTCTGCTTCCTAAAATATATCAATCAGATATCTTTTCTTCCAAGTATTCCATTCTTCACGGAATTCCTTCTTCATGCATATCTCTTCTTATGTTTATCTCGATCTTTTTTCCTTTAATCAACTACTGTCCTTATTTGATTGTCCTTCAGCACTTAAGTTCTGATATCTATCTTCTGATGATTATCTCCTGATAATATAAGTACTGATATCCTTAAGTCCTGACTTCCAGTATAAGTATTGATCAACAGTTAAGTACTGATTTATCCTGTTCACGTAAGATCTGAAAGCTAAACATAAAACATATTAGCCATGACATTATCAAATATATCTAACAGCGTTACTGTACCTTATTTATTCTTGTTGTCCTCCATCATATTTGTCCTTGCCATGTATTTTGGCATTCACCGAACACGGGCTCTAATACCAAATAAAATCTTAAACCTGCAACTTAATAATACACACCACATATACTTTGCTGAAATGAAAGACACCATTGCAGAGAGATAAACTCACTTATATTATTAGATGATAAATATGCTTAAAGAAAATATTGAAAGATACAATACAACTAGATAAAGGAAAGAAAATTAATGCTGCTGGAATACCTAAATAATAGCAACTACGTCCTAATAAAACTCCAACTCTCCCAGTTATTCAAAACTGCTTCTACAAACTTTTAGAACAGACAAGGACTTATTTTTGTGGGTATTATATTGCACAATAACTAGTAACCTCTAGTTTAGATTGATTCAACATGTAAAATCTAAGTCAGGTGGTCTAAATCATTAATATTAATAGCATCAAAAGTAAATTAAAAGAACACCTGTAGTACTGCAAATTTCTATAACCGGAAATGACTTCGAACACTCTAAATAGCCTAAAAGTAAAGAAAAACCTGGCTATCTATCTTAATAAAACTAAAAGAAACTTGATTACCTGTACTTTTGTCCACTTAAAACTATTAAGCATTGTTGCGCTACATTTCCTCCTAAAATGAGACCTAAACATACTCATAGCACTATAAACAAAAGATAAATTATATGTAAGTAACATAACATTGACCCACATGCATTTTAGGTTTTTGAAATATAGGAAATACTTTAAATATTTACTAACGTCTCTTTAAGAGCTTTCACATTGCATTGATCCAAAATTATTTTCGTCTTTCCGAAAGCACCTCTTTCTTTTAGGAGGATTGCTTTTAGGAGGATTGCAACATGTTACCCATGGTTCGTAGTTTCATTATTGGAGACATTATTTTTGGGAAAGATATTTAACATGTCAGTAACATAATGCCAATGGTTGATACAAACAACGGCTAGTATCCACCATTTAAACTTGCATGATTTGGGTATTTAATCATAGTTTTATCTCTCATAATAATGTTAGTGTTGACAAGTTTTTGTTGTTGGTGGTTTTTTATAATTTTTTATTTGCAAAATTACTACATGTGCCTAAATATAATCAATGCAGATGAGTAACATACAATATTATTTCATATAATCTTCATAATTATCTAAAACCATTCAAAGTGACTACAATAACGTGTGTCAAATAATGAATCTTTAAAAATTTTGGGTCAAATCTCGATTCCGAGTCCGAAATAAGTCTGAAAACACGGGCCCAAATACAACAACCTTATATAAACAACAAGCCAACTACTAATTCTCAAAAGATCATAATTTACACGCAGTGTAATTAGTACCCGTACTTTGCTATATAAATGAACATAATTCTCAAATCTCATGGATATGTGCCACTGGATGTCTCATCCATTTGTTAAAATTTTCCACAATAACATAATTTTCTTAACTAATTTTAATAGGCCCCCCTAAATCCACTTTCACTTCTCTATTTTAATCTTTTTAATATACGTGCCCCACTCAAATTATGGATGAATAATTATTTATGATATAAATTTATAAATTATCTAAAAGAAGATTCTTAAAGTATTTTTTTTGGACATTATTACTTCTTTCTTGTGTGTCTAGATTTATGTGAGATCAAAAATATTTATATTATTATTTCAATTTAATATTACCTATGTCGTTGATATCTAGAAAATTATTTGGTAATTAAAATCCTTTAAATTGAGAACTTTAAATTGAGATCTTGTATAAGGTAAGTCTTTATCATATTTTTGTGACAATACCAAAAGGATGGTTCACCTGGGTACCAAAATGTTATTATGTTGGGATCTAGTAAGAACAACGTCAACAATTTTATTTATAATTTGATTTCACAAATTATCTAAAACCATATTTTTAAAGCGATATTGTTATGTAGTGCTATATTTGTGAAAAAATAAGAGTTGCTTAATAGTAAGATAAAATAAATTATACTATTATTTGTGTATAATAATTTTTAGTACTATAAGTATGTTCTAGTGTATAGTATTTTTAGTTACTAGAAGGTCAGTTTATAGTCGTATTTAGGTGGGTGTTAACATAATCTCATAAACCTTTTTTATGTTATACTTACAATAATATTCGTATATAACACCTGCTATTTATATTATTTTTATAATTTTATGATGTATATTATAATTTTAATATATATAATTTTAATATATCATCCGTGGTATTCGAATATATAAAATTTCTCATTAATTTGATACGACAAACTTATGATTAAGCACCGAGTACCAACACCCAACAATCAAATATTAAATATTTTGTGTTTAATATAATGGCACACACAGATAATATAGATTGCAAAAAAAGGTGATTAGAAAGTATTTAAAGATACTTAATATCTACAAAAGATATATATAAATCTTTTTTGTGTATATATATCCAAGAGAGGTGAATACCTGCAAATCCAATAGAGAAGAGATTAATAGCAGAAATAAAAGAAAATGGCTTCTCCAAAGAGTTCAACTTCAGTCCCCTCTCAATCTAAGCATACACATCATCAAATTTATCTAGATCAGTTGCCCCAGAACTGTGCAGTGCACCAGATTCATGGATATAATTATATACATACATCTAGTTCTACGATTTCCATATATATAATTATTTGCTTGTTCTCTTTCTAAATGTGAAATAATTATTAATTAGATTAATTCAAACTTTTAAAGCCAACACCGATATGTTCTCTTACAATTTTTTCTTCCATTAAATACTATAATTTGTTTTTTAGCATTAAATCCATCAAATTACAATTCTTCATTTATTTTGTAAAACAGGTCTATAATAAATTATTATCATCTTTGTATCAATAAAGAAATATATCACTAATTTATTTTTCTACATATGTATATAATATTTACAGATTGTGTGTAATATTCATTTTAGAAAATCATATTCTTTTAAATTCAATATTATTTTCCACTAGAACACATAATTACACATCTTCTTCAAAAGAACCCTTTTATAATATTTTCATTTAATTTGATTTGCTAGACCGGCCAACAAACTAGATAAATTTCTAATACCACTCATTTTCTATATGTATATTTCATATTAATATGGAGTGGAGCTGAGAAATTGATAATTACCAATGATTTATATAAAATATTAAATTTACAAAATAATTAATCATATATTTAAGACTTAGTTTGCTCCATAATTAGTTTGATGCTAAACTATAACCAATGTACAATTTCATAATTGCTTAAATTATTCAATAGGTGCTACACCAAAAGCCATACTTACAAAGATGAAAGTGGAGGGGGTGACATATAAGCTTATAAAATCTCATCTGCAGGTTGGTTTTGGTTATATTACTAGAACAAGTACTTATTTATTTGTCAATTAAAATTTGTTAATAATTTTTGTTTAACCTTTGCAGAAGGCCCGTGCACTAAAAAGAATTGAGCAGCCTGAAGGTATGATGTTCATTATATTTCTTTCCACATTTTTGGTCCATTATAATAAATATCTTAATATTTCTTTTATCCTTTTCAATTTTCATAATGCAGGGTTTACTTAATATATATTTAAATATTATGAGTTACATTATCACGATATGATTACATGAACACTACATGAATAGAAACTCAAAGAATTATAGTATTATAGTTAGCATCAAATATATAGTGAATATCCAAAAAATCAATTTTAAGTTGGTTTACAATGTACACATAAGTAATTTAGCTTATATTGCCTAACAATGTGTGGATATTCATTTTAGGTATCCAAAATAGTGCATATAACAACTCTCTTCAACTCTCAAGCCAAGCATTTTTAAAGTTAATTGCTCCTGTGGATGAGTAAGTGGAAATTCATATTCATGCATCTCTTTTGTACAATGTACATGAGTTGAAAGTTAATTTTAACACTATAATTATCAGCACATAATATATCTATGAGTTTCTTTTCTTTCAAATATATATAGTTGTTTCCATCTGCTCCTACTTATCCCCTCATCCCTGTAGGGAAACTTTGGAGTCCATGTTTCACCCTCAGACTGAAGCCTTTGTTGAAAATTTGCTCCATTGAGGTATAAGCCTTTTCTGAACTAACTATCTGATATGCAAGATAAATACCAACTTATTGTTTTCTCACAACTTGACATCTGTCATAGGACTCAATTGCACGGTTAAAGCTCATGTGTGAGGCCCCTGGAGAACTGTTGATGATCTGGTTCTAGATGGATTAAAATTTGCATATTTCATTCCTTGCAATCATTATTTAGAATAATTGATGTTAGGGTTGAATTGCTTTTTAAAAAAAATATGCAATGTAACATTTCATTTTTAATTGTCTTTTGACTTATTATTGAGGTTTTTTTAGTTAATTAATTTTAAAGAGTATTGAATTTAACTTCCTCCCCTTAACAATTAATCTAAACACCTCTTCTTACTTTTTATAAATATTATAAAATTCCTTTATTTTCATTCCATACATCACATTATGTTTCTTTCAAAAATAAAATACAAAATATAAAGTTGTGATATAAATTCTTATTGTATTTAGTTTTTCTTTCACAAAATCCTTATTGCTACCCCTTAATACTACCAATTTCATTTGGTTGAATTTAAGTTATATTTCACTGACTTTAGTGGAAAAAATATTTAATTCGACATTTTTTAATTAGGGGGAGTTATAATTTTTTGTTGAGATTATTACTTTTTATTTTACCAATCATTTTATTTTATTAATTGTTACGATAAATTAAACGTGTTTTTTCTAAGGCAAACAAAAAACCCTAGTACATATTTTAGTAACTAAGGTTAATACTTGGACGCTTGATGGTAGGAGATGATTTATGATATTTATGTGATATTTTTTTGAGTTAGACAATTTTATTAGATTTACTATGGTAAAGTGATATTATCTTACATCCAAATCAATGTATCACAAGTGGTAGCATTAACAAAGAGGATGTTTGGATCATTGGACAAAAACTCATATTACAGATATTTAACCCAATTAGCCTGTCTTGTTACCACCAACTCTATTTTTAAAGTTGTATGCTAAATTTGTTAAGAGCACTCTATTTTTAATGTTGTATGTTCAAGTTAATTATTAGAGAAAGTCCCTGTTAATGGGCTCTTCAATTGATTTGATTTTTTAGGGGTGAAATACAAAAACTGCTCCAATAATATCTTAACTCCTTTTATCACTAATAACACTTTTCATTACATATTTTTAAGAAACGTCTTTTCTTTTTAAGCATCTCTTAACTTAAATTTTCTAATCAAATATGTAACATATCATCATTAGCTCCCATATTTTAATTGAAACAATGCATTTTTAATTATAAAATATTAAATAAAGAATAGACATCCATATAAGTAATGTGGTTGGAGACCAATCTACTTATTCACAACTTATTATATCACTAATAGCACTCTTTCATTACTTATGTTTAAGAAACATTTTCTCTTTTTAAGCATATCTTAATTTTAATTTTATAATAAAATATGTATCATGTCATCAATAGCTCTCTTACTTTAAGTGAAATAATGTATTTTGATTATAAAATATTGAATAAAATATTGAATAAGGATTAGGTAGATATAAGTAATGTTATTGGAGACCAAACTACTTATTCATATCCTAAAGTAATTTTAATTACAAAATATTAAATAAGGAGTAGAGATATCGAGATGAAACTAGTTACTTATGTTAAGAGCTAAATCTAATGCCTTAAGTTCTATGTAGACCATTTTTGTTTTGAGACTTGGGACCACTTATGTTGTGCAACTTAAATATTGAAATCATTCACAGGAATAGTTTTTGTATTTAATAAAAGCATAAACGTGCAACTTAATAATACAACACGTGCACTTTGCTAAAATGGAAGACACCTGAATAGAGAGATAAACTCACTTGTATTATTAGGTGATAAACGTGCTTAAAGAAAATAGTGAAAGATATAATCCAACTAGAACTGGAACACCTAAATAATAGCAACTACTTCCTAATAAAACTCCAACTCCCCCACTTATGTTTGTGGGTATTACCTGTCACATCAACTAGTAACGTCTAGTTTAGATTAATTCCAACATATTTCCCGGTAATTTAAACAATTTTCTGCAAATTCTGAATGCCCAACAATGCACGCATTTTCTCAAATTTTACAGTAGACATGGCCTTTGTCAAAATATCTGCACGCTGTTCCTCCGTATTTATATGCTTAATCATAATTTCACCATGTTCTACACATTCACGAATAAAGTGGTAACGTATATCAATATGCTTACTTTCCCGTAAAACACGAGATTTTTAGCAAGATCAATTGCAGACTCGTTATTGATTTAAATCACCACTGGACTGTGCTTCATATCTGTTATTTGCGCGAGTAGATTCCTCAACCTAACCCGCTGACAAGCTGTAAAAGTGGTTGTCATGAACTTAGCTTCACACGTGGATAAAGCCACACATCACTATTTTTATAAAACCAATGATATTAAAATCTCGTTTAGATAAAATACCATACCTCCTGTACTTCTTCTATCTTCAATATTACCAGGCATATCACTATTAGAGTAACCAGATAAGATGTAATTTCCAGCTCCTTTCCTGTAAATAAAACACACTCCAATGTTGCTTTCACATAACACAAAAAATGTTTAACTGCATTTAAGTGGAGCACTGTGGGACGCTCCATGAACATGCTAACAAACCCAACCGAAAATATATTATCCGGTCGAGTATGGACTATGTACCTTAGACCTCCTACCCAGTTTTTAGTAGAGTCAACAGAATTACCCTCATGATCCTTATTGAGTTGTAGTTTAGGTTCCATGGGGTATTTTTCTAGATTGCAGTCATTTAGCCCTACTTTCTAGAGTAACTTTCTAGCATAGGCTATTCGCTTTAACTCTCTGTACCCTAATTTCTGGATTATCTCAATACCCAGACAAAGAGTTAGCTAACAAAGATCACTCATCTCGAATTCTTTCCCATCTATTTTTTGAACTTGAGAATATTCCATACACTCATTCCTGTAACCAATAGATCGTCTATATACACCAATGATTAGCACTTCATCTCCTTCACGTTTAGTATAAACCGCATGTTCATAGGAATATTTTGTGAATCCCAACAGTACAAGACATTTGCTCAAATTTTCATACCATGCTCGTGGCGCCTGGCGCAAACCGTATAAAGATTTAATCAATTGGTACATCATATTTTCACCGTATTCTTTGACAAATCTTTCCGGTTGTGTGACATGCATACACTATCTCTTTCAATTCTCCGTTAAGAAAAGCTGACTTCACATCTAAATGGTGCACCTCGTAACCATTTTTCCCTGACAATGCTAACAATAATCTTGCTGTCTCTAAACGTGTAACAGGTTCAAACATCTCCTCAAAATCTATGCCTTGTCTCTGCACGTATCCCTTCGCGATGAGTCTAGCCTTATATTTGATAGTCTCACCATTGGCATTCTTCTTTAGCTTATATACCCAGTTTAGTCCGATTGGTTTTTGTCCATGTGGTAACTCAACTAACTTCTAGGTATTGTTTTTGTTAATAGCATCAATCTCATCGTTCATCTCCATCTTCCATGCCGTCTTTGCCACAGCTTGGCTATAACTGGTTGGTTCATCAACTGCTAACATGAATAGTTCATGTTTCAACTCCACTTCTTGAGTTTCATCATAAATTTCACCGAGGAGTCGAAATTTTTCTGGCTCAATACTGCAAATTGAAGCTTTTGAATTACTTGGACTACTACTATTCGAGACTCCAGAATTAATTGGTGTTGTTGGGGTATTCTTCTCGGTTTTAGTGGAAGAACTCACACTTTGCGAAGAATCACTCGCACTTGCATCATGACTTGTGGGCGTGACTCGTTCTTTCTATGGCTCATGATTTCTCGGCTCTACCAAATTGTATCCAAATACTATGAAAGGTTTAAAATATGGTAAATCCCCGTATTGCTCTGAATCCCATTCCCAGGCTTTATGTTTTTCAAATATAATATCCCTGTTCACCGTGATTTTTCTAGAACTTGGATCATAAAATAATTATAACCATTAAATTCAAAAAGTTCATAAAATGCCTTAAGTAAATATATTATTAGAATATATTATTTTAATTTAATTTAGGTTCTTGGTGGAACTTCGACCTTAAACTACTATATATGGATAATAACTATCATGAATTTGATTAAAAAATTCAACTGTTTAAAAACTAAGTGACCAAATTACAAGTACTAAGAATAACACTTTCAATATTTCGTTAGTATAGCTATATATATATATATATATATATATATATATATATATATATATATATATATATATATATAATAAAACATGGGTGAAGGTCACTATTATCTACTGTGGGTCCGAAGGGCACCCTTGTATATGAATAAATAAATATATATATATATATATATAAATATATATATATATATATATATAGAGAGAGAGTTAAGTGTGCATTATGATGATTTTTAATATGTAGCATTTGAAGGTGGACCAGATCACACAATCCACGTTGTAAGTCTGCATTTTTAAAGTATGAAATGATGTCATTTTAAAAGAGTTATTTCTTACTATATCTAGTAGAATATTATAATAAATTACAATATATGGTCAGTAGGTTTTAAATCTCAACGTGACCCCACAATCCAATTCTTCAACAGTCTTATTTTTTTAGCTTAAGTGTTATTTAGAACTAAATGATACCAAAATAAAGAGGATAAATGACAGAACAGTACTACTGCTCTTTATTTCATGTTGGAATTGTTTTTTCAAGCCATACTTTTTGCAATTGGACTAGTTCTAGAAGTAGTAGCTAATAAGTAATGTTCCCACACATCACAAATTTAACCATAAGAATCATCAGTTTGAATGTCCAGTCCTTTATTCAGGAAGGGTGGGGGCTATTAAGTTCAATTTAATTCTTAAAAATTCTCAATACCAGATAAAATTTTAGGAAGTAATTATCTTGGTGATCAGTAATATTTCTAACAAACTACAAAATTATGATATGCATAGCAAATGCAAAAATACTTCTAACAAACTACAAAATTAAGAGATGCATCCAAAAGCAGCTAAGAAGAAATGCAGTGCTGAAATACAAAAATACATTCTGTAAATTGCAGCCATATTTGCTACAATAAAAAATGCAATTCTAAATATAAACTAAAATAGTTATACAATTTAAACTAAATTTTAACCTATTATGCAACATCCCAGTTTTGCAAATATTTTCAGAGTAAAATAATATTTTAGCAAATCTTTTAGTTGGTAAAATAACAAATAATTTTACAAAAAAATATATTTTTGTAAAATTCCCTTAGTTAGCTTATCTACACTTAATAGCTAATGAACTAGTCCTTATCTTTATTTCAATATAAAAATACCTGTTTATTTAACTATTTGGGCCGTGGACAAATAGCTGTAATTCAATTTCTAGCGGCTAAATTCAGTTTCTACTAGCTCACCACATATTATGTTAGCAACAAAAACATTTTTATCTCAAACAATAGTAAAAATTATGAAGAAAAATTATTTTTACAGGGAAAATCCTTAAAACATATATACCAAATATATTCAGGCAAGTTGTAAATATATATATTCCTTTTGTGATGTAAAATGACACGGTTAGATATTATGTACTATGTTTCAAATAGGGAAAATAATTTCAAAAATTTCTCGATTATATGTTTTTATTGTCTAGGTACATGATCTATTTTTTAATATATTATGATACCTAAACATTTCAACAATCTTATTTACATCCTTTCCTTTAATTTTAACTAACGTTTGTTAGTCAATTAGGGTTCTTTAACTTCTTTAATATGAGATTTTTTGATTAGTTGATGAATTTAAGGGAGTCAAAAGTTTTGGAAGGTCAACTGAAAAGATTCATGTAGTTTCTGTTAGGAATTTAATCTAAACATGTTTAGTTTATTTATTTGTGAATAATCCAACGTGTCTTTTAGTGAACATTGCAGCAGAAATAGTCAGTAGTAGTTGCATTTTAGTACCAGTTAGATGATCGTGGAGGAAAAATAGGAGTCTGTAGGTGTTTAGATATAATAAGTCTGTGTAACTGCATTTCATTAAGTTTTTATCCCAGTTGTTTGCTTTATTCAGAAATCTCATTAGTTTGTTTCCTTGAATAACATTTGTAAATCTATCAGTTTCAATTGTGGAGGATGGCCTGAAATTGGTAGTTTTGTCACCGCCCACCATGGTTTTCAGCCACCATTCAGGCCATTCTACACCATTAAAACCTAGATAGATATTTTCCGTTTGAACTCCCGAAACTTCTTAAATCCTCAATTTCATCATTGGATAAGGAAAAAACCCCAAATTTGAGAAGTTGAAGAACCCTAATTGATTAACGGACCTTAGTCAAATTCTGTCGGAAAGACTGTAATCAAATTTCTGAAAAGTTAAAGTTCGCCAACATTTGTTTTTTTGGTCGAGGACCTTAAAAAAATAACCTATATTTTAACGACCTATGAATTAATTATTCCATTTAAATATAATTTATTTAGTTATTTTTTATCATTAGATGTTTAGTGGCAGAATAATTATAAAGAAAACTATTATTTTAGGATCATTTAGAAGGCATATGTAGTGGGCGAGTTAGTGGTATTATGGAGTTAATTATGTATTTACCCACTAATTAATAGTATTGGAAAACTTATAAATTGACTAGTTTATTTGAGTTATATGTAATGAAAATGAAACGCTATTACTTGCAAAATGCTGTCTTTTTATACTAATTTGTCCAACATATCTACCAAACATGTGTGATCTAGAGCATGTGAGATTTTTATACAAATACACTTTTCATATCCACTAACATCAAATAATATTTAAGTCAAAAGAATTTGTACTGGAAAGTTATTGAGAATGATATCAATTCAACTCCTCTTTTTGAAAATCATTCACTAATCCAAATCAAGAAACACGAAGAAGGAATAGCACGAAGCCAAAGTTACTTTCATGTACCCATTTAGAGGTTATTATCACAACAATTATAGATAGGTTGTGAATCTACTAAAGAAGCACGTGACATCATTAAGGAGTTCGAAGGAAACAAATAAACCAAACTTATACAAATTCTCAATGTAAAGAGGGAGTTTAAGATGATGTGGATGAAAAGTAATGAAGGTTTTAAAGAATATGGGAGTAGGTTGATGTCATAGTCAATTAAATTAAAAAAATTACTTGATGGAGAATTTTAGAAGTTATAGAGTCGTGGAGAAACTTTTAGTAACAAATTAATTATCATATAGGTCATTATTATGCTCCAACATGTTAATTAAGTCATCCATAATTTTTTTGTCTATATTAAACCACTCATGACAAGACCTGATTCATTCTGTTAAATAATTTTAAAAAAATTGGCTGGAAAAGATGTCTCATGGTTAGGTGTGACTTATTGATGTCCATTTTAGACTATACTAGTATATATAATTAAACATTTACACTTAATTTCAATTAAGTTATTTGGGTTCTGTTTTAAGGTGGTTCTCTCCTGAACTTTAGCATATATATATATATATATATAATTTCCATTTGATTTTTTTGGATTATTTATTTCCCAAAAATGGTTTTTAATGATTATAATCATCGATATAGCCGAAACATGCACGTAGATAACACGTCAGTCACCTTAATGAGAAAGATTTATTTTAGCGTTGACTTTGAAAAATTTTAATGATATCATATACATTTTCTTTAAGTTATTTAATTGAGATAAATTTTCACCGTAACTCATTTGATTTATTAGAACACACTAAATGACCCATATGATAATTAGCATTATAATAACTCTTTCAGACAGGTATGTGACTAAAATTTCTTATTTTGAAAATACTAAAGATCTCTCAAAATTAACAGTTTGAGAATTAATTAATTCACTCCATGCAAAATTAATTAACTTTCTGTATTAAGTAAAAAAAAATTCATAACAAAATATAAATGGAACCTACTTTACTAAATTGTAAAATGTAAACAGGGCTATGGATGACATGGGCTATGTATCTTGTAAGAGCTTTAATGCACGAGCATTATTGAAATCATTCAGAGGAAAAGTTTTTGTATTTAATAAAATCTTAAACCTGCAACTTAATAATAGGCAACAAGTATACTTTGCTAAAATGAAAGACACCAGAACAGGGAGATAAACTCACTTGTATTATTAGCTGATAAACATGTATAAAGAAAACATTAAAAGATACAATACAAACAGATAAAGGAAAGCAAAATTACTGCTACTGGAACACCGAAATAATAACAACTACTTCCTAATAAAACTACAACTCCCACTTATTCAAAACTTCTTCTACAAACTCTGAGAACGGACAATGGCTTATTCTTTTGGGTATTATGTGGCACATCAACTAGTAACATCTAGTTTAGATTAATTCCAATATATTCCCCGATAATCTAAACTATTTTTTTCAAATTCTGAATGCCTAATAATGCACACATTTTCTGAAATTTCATAGTAGACATGGCCTTTGTCAACGTATCTGCATGTTGTTTCTCCGTATTTATATGCTTAATCATAATTTCACCACGCTCTACACATTCGTGAATAAAGTGATAACTTATGTCAATATATGCTTACTTCTCCCGTAAAGCTGTAACAGTTGCTGCCATGAACTGAGCTTCACACGTGGATAAAGCCACACATCACTATTTTTGTGAAACCTATGATATTAAACTCTCATTTAGATAAAATACCATGCCTCCTGTACTTCTTCTATCTTCAATATTACCAGCCATATCACTGTCCGAGTAACCAAATTATATGAAATTTCCAACTCCCTTCCTCTAAACCAAATCACACTCCAACGTTGCTTTCACATAACCTAAAATACGTTTAACTGCATTCAAGTGGAGCACTGTGGGATGCTACATAAATATGGTAACAATCCCAACTGAGAACGCAATATCGGGTCGAGTATGGACTAGGTACCTTAGACCTCCTACCTAACTTTTAAATAAAGTAGAGTCAACATAATTACCCTCTTGATCCTTGTCGATCTGTAGTTTAGGTTCCATGGGGTATTTTGCTGGATTGCAGTCATTTAGCCCTATTTTCTCGAGTAACTTTCTAGCATAGGCTGTTTTCTTTAACTCAGTATACCTTGATTTCTGAATTACCTCAATACCCAGATAATGAGTTAGCTTACCAAGATCACACATCTCCAATTCTTTCCCCACCTATTTTTTCAACTTGAGAATATTCCATACACTCATTCCTGTAAGTAACAAATCATCTACATAGACACAATGATTAGCACTTCATCTCCTTCATATTTAGTATAAACCGCATGTTCATAGGGACATTTTGTGAAGCCCAACTATTCAAGACATTTGCTTAATTTTTCATACCATACCCGTGGCGCCTGTATCAAACCGTATAAAGTTTTGATCAATTGGTACACCATATTTTCGCTGTATTCTTTGACAAATCCTTCCGGTTGCGTGACATACATTATCTCCATCAAATCTCCGTTAAGAAAAGCTGACTTCACATCTAAGTGGTGCTCCTCCCAGCCATTTTTCGCTTCCAATGGTAACAATAATCTCACTATCTCAAAACGCGTAACAGGTGCAAACACCTCCTCAAAATCTATGCTTTGTCTCTGAACGTATCCATTTACAAAGAGTCTGGCCTTATATTTGATTATCTCACCACTAGCGTTCTTCTTTAGCTTATATACCCACTTAAGTCCGATTGGTTTTTATCCAGGTGGTAACTCAACCAACTTCCAGGTATTATTTTTGTTAATTGCATCAATCTCATCTTTCATCGCCATCTTCCACGCCTTCTTTGTCACAGTTTGGCTATAACTGGTTGGTTCATCAACTGCCAACATGAGTAGTTCATGTTCCAACTCCACTTCTTAAGTTTCATTATAAATGTCACTGAGTAGTCAAAATTTTTCTGGCTCACTACTTCCACTTGAAGCTTCTGAATTACTTGGACTACTGCTATTCGAGACACCAGAATAATTGGTGTTGTTGGGGTGTTTTTCTCGGGTTCAGTTATAAGATTTTTTTTATTTAGGGGTTTTTAACCCCTAAACCCTAAACCCTAAAATTAAAAAAATAATTAAAAAATTAAATTCTATAAAACCGACCACTTTGGGTCATAACCGACCACCTAAAAAAATGGGGGTTTTTTTGTGAAAAATTAAAAACCATACCTAGAGCAAAATGACACCATTTTGCATGCTACACAGGGTTCAAGGTTAAAACCGACCGACCTGGTGGTCAGTTTTAAGAGCCAGGCGGTCGGTTTTAAGTCTGTTATAAATTAAAAAAACGGTTCACTTTTCTTTTCTCTATTTCTTTCTCTATCTCTCTATTTTCTCTTTATCTCTCTCTTACACTCAAAACTTCACTAAAATACTTCGATTCAATGGCGTTTAATTCACGAAGGAGCCCCAAATCATCTCTCATTGCATCCGGTTTCACTCTCGATGTAAGATTTTCTTACGATTAAGCTATTTTTTTACTCGATTGCATATATGTGTGTATGTGTATATATTTTTTGTGTTTATATATATGATTCGAAGTTAATTATATGTTTTTTGTGTTTGTTAAAGTATTATTCTCACTTAAATTGATGTGTTTCACTTCAAATCAAAGTTCATTTATTTTTCAGTTTTTATGTAAAGTTTTGCATGTAAAAGATTCGTCGGTTATGTCAATTTGTTTAATATATGTTAAATCATAATTTTTGGGTGTTTCATCGGTTTGTTTACTCTTTTTAGAAGTATAAATGTATTTTTAGGGTTAATTTTTAGGGGTTTGCTCTCGTTAACACATTAAAGTACTCGAAATGGATAATTCTCACTTAAATTGAATTTTTTCACTTCCAATTGAAGTTCATATGATTTTTCAATTTTCATGTAAAATTTTGCATGTAAAAGATTCGTCGGTTTTGTCAATTTGTTGAATATATGTATAAGTATAAATTTTAGGTTTTTTGTTGGTCTATTTACGTAATTAAATATAAATAGATTAAGTTGATTTAATAGTTTAATTTGCGTAATTAAACAATGCTCTAATCAGTTGTGTTTATTTTTATCGTTAATTTATGAAATGTATACGTTTATATGTATTTTATATGCATTTTATGTGATTTTAAATGCTTTTTTATATGATTTTAAAATCATTTTCATATAATGTGATTTACTAGCATATGTTTTATATGTAATGTGATTTAATATGCATTTTATGTAATTTTTTATACATTTTTATGTGATTTTAAATGTATCGTTAATATGTGAATTTATATGTATCTCTAAGTGATTTTAAATACATTTTGATGTTATGTGATTTTAAATACATTTTGATGTAATGTGATTTTAAATACATATTGGCTAATATATTCTTATTATTTATTTTAGGATATTTTTGCTTGGTTGTTGACGTTGATGATGATTAGCCTCGTTGTTTTGCCAATGGCGAGGAAAGGGAAGGGAAAGGATGTTGAGAAGGATAAGGGGAAGAAGGACAAGGGAAAGGGCAAGGCCAAAGCCACTAGTACTACAAAGGGAAAGGGCAAGGCCAAGGCCAAGGGTAAGGGCAAAGGTAGCGTGCATTTACGGGATGAGCCGACGGATTCGGATTCGGACCCGTATGATCCGACTCGGCATATGACAAATGCAGAGGAGCGAGAATGGCGAGGAAGGCGACCTCGATCACATTCGAGTGGCATATATGGAGAGAAACCGCCATTGAGACCATATCGCATTGATATCTCCGATGGACAGTAAGTTAAAAAGTTTTTAAATTGCATTATTCCTATATATTTATATTTTTGGTTCATTGTTCAATATTGTTATGTGAATTGTTAATTTTTATTATTTTCTTTTGTTTAAATATAATATTAAAGATGATACGGCTAAGAAAATGCTTTTGGCTATGATTCAGGAGAAGTAGCCTCTTGGGCGTTATACTTATACCGATATCGAAGAACGTCATCCAGGTTGATTGAATGCAAGAGTCGAGGTTTGTAATTGTCATTTATTTCTTGCTTTTATGATGAATTTATCCTCATTTTCTTTTTTTTTGCAATTTTAGAAATATTATAGGCATCTTAAGGGGCAAAGCCGTTCAAAGCCCGAAAAATTGTGGAAGATCACATTAAAGTGACGATAAAAAGGACTTTGAATGAGCTTTAGAAGAGGGTGGAGCGAAAAACAAGGGAGGAGGGCATGAGAAAGTTGTCTTTAAATCCGCTTTATTGGTCCTTTCCTCTTTGGAAGGACCTTTTGGAGTATTGGGAGAAGAACGAAGGACACTTACACCGGTCATCGGTTGGATCCACCAACCGATAACAAGTTGAAAGATTGCATAGTGCTGGTGCAAGATCATTCAATAAAGTTCGGGAGGTAATATTATTATATTCCATCACACACACATACATACATGTTCACCATATTTAATATGATCAACTAATCATTAGGACATGCTAATATAAGTTGTTTAATATTTTGAAAGGTAATGACGATCAAAAATAAGAAAAAGATGACGAGACTCGAGGTGTGGGATAAATGTCATAGGAAAGTTGGATCCGATCCGGAAAAACCCGTCTACATTACACCGGCCGCCATGCGTATTGCGGTAATTTTTATGTACTTTTATGACCATTTTATGTGATTTTAAATACATCTTTAATAAGTGAATTTATATGTATTTTCATTTGATTTCAAATGCATTTTTATGTGTTTTTATATGCATTTTTATGTGATTTTAAATGAATATTGAATAAGTGAATTTATATGTATTTTCATGTGATTTTATATGCATTTTTATGTAATTTTAAATGCATTTTTAATATGTGATTTTATATGTATTTAATGTGATTTTAAATGCATTTTTATGTGATTTTATATGCTTTTTTATGTGATTTTAAATGCACCTTTAATATGTGATTTTATATGTATTTTAATGTGATTTTAAATGCATTTTTATGTGATTTTATATGCATCTTTAATATGTGATTTTATATGTATTTTAATGTGATTTTAAATGCATTTTTATGTGATTTTATATACATTTTTATGTGATTTTAAATGAGGGTTAATATGTGATTTTATATGTATTTATGTAATTTTAAATGCATTTTTATATTTGATTTTATATGCATTTTATGTAATTTTAAATACATCGTTAATATGTGATTTTATATGTATTTATGTGATTTTAAATGCATTTTTATATGTGATTTTATATGTATTTTTATTTGATTTTAAATGCATCGTTAATTGTTTTAAATGAATTTGTAGGAACGATATGATGCCATTCTCGAGCGCATGTCCGTGGAGGTTACACAAACGGGTGATCGGGATGAGCCGTGGGTTTGGTGGATGGAAGCCTTGGAGGTCCCCCAAGGTACAAAGCCGAAAAAGAATTATGTGGTGGGGTTCCCCAATGCTCGGGCCACTGATCTCTTGCCTACACTTGCTACCCGGTACCGAGATTCCATACGGAATGAAGCCGGCTTATCCTCATCCACTCTGAGACAACGTGAAACCATCCCCGACAATGTATATCTTGCGATCGTGAAAAATGTGCTTACGGAGATCCGTGCTAATCCAAATCAGTTTGCTCGCCAACTTTCCGATGCGGAAATAGCTACATTCGCACGTACCGCTCTCGAGGCCTCGGATCCATCCTCCGATCATAGCCAAAGGTTGCAATGGAATAACCTTATCGGTGGCGAGATCATGCATATCGTGGGCTCCTTGATTGAAGATATCGTCCAAAAGACGGAAGCTCGTGTTGCAAAGGTATAATATTTGACCTTCTTGTTTATTTATTTATTTTCATTCACATGTAAATTTTGTTTCTTCTTTTTAACTAGTTTAATTAAACTTGTGTATCTAGGAAAACAATCGGCGTGCTATGGAAGTAGATAATGATTACACGTCCGAGGATGAGACCTCCGATGATGAGGACTTTGATGATGGCGGCGGTGATGGCGACGGTGATGATGGCGGTGATTGCGGTGGATCGTCCGATGTTGATTTGTCGGATTATTTTATATTGATCGGTTTTAAGACTATTGTAATTTGATGGTTATGGGATGTAATATAATACGTTGTGATGGTTTGATACTTTGTCGATTATTTAGGATTGCTTATAATGATGTAATGACACGGTTTAATCCTCCGGTTATCGGAGTTTGTGAATGTTTGCGTTGGATTTAATTACTATGGTTTAATTATGAAATTTACTAGTTTTTGCGAATGATTTTGAGTAGTATAGTTTAATGATTATCATTGTTGTTTGTTTTGGTTTTTTGTTTGTGATTGTATTGGATTTGTGTATTGATTTGGTTTGGTATACAGGGGCTGCAGAAAAACCTGCAATTTTTTTTTTAAAATCAGACCTTAAAACCATCCGACAATAGGCATAACCGACCACTTTTGACCATTACAAAACCCAGAAAATCAAACGTCAGGTGACATAACTGACCACCTTCTTCATAAAACCGACCGTCTCCTTAGAGGGTGGTCGGTTTTATGACGGTCAGTTATGACATTTAAGTCAGCTTCTGGTGTAAAACCGACCAATGTGCACACTTTGATAACGGTCGGTTATGAGTTCCAGTCACCATTTTAAATATAGACATAACCGACCACCAACGGTCGGTTATGACTCAGTGACGTGGCGACACGTGCGCACACGTGTTACCACATATACACAGTAATCCCACATTTCAGTACAATGCCCAGGCACTTAACCGACCACAGTGTTGGTCGGTTATGAGGGTTAAACCCGACCAAAAGTCATAACCGACCAGGCTAAAACTGACCACGCCACGTGGTCGGTTATGACCCTTTTAACCGAACGTTTTGACACTTAACCGACCATTTTTGACGGTCGGTTTTTGACATAATCGACCATGTAACTATTTTATGCTCTTATATATACCCTCATTTTCTATTTGACAACTTTAAGTTTCTGTTTAGTATTAATAAGATAATATTTTAGGCCCTATCAAAGAATTATTTATTCGTTAGTTTAAGATAAATTTTAACAATTGCATTTGCTAGATTATTGGTATGACATTACAAGGTTTTTGACATTTTAACTGTTTTGATAAATTATTTAAGGCTTTTCATAATTTTTAATCAAGTAAGTCACTGATTTTATGTGTATGGCATCTCAGGCGAGTTCAAATCAGTCACTGATTTGTAGTTTCATGGTCATTTCTTTGTAGAAAATTAGTTCTGAAATTATATAAATATATAAGTATGAGACAAAGCAAATACTCATTTTGTTAATATATTGTAACTCAAGAAAACATAATTAATACGTGCAGAGTTTTTTCATACTACGCCTTACAAAATATATAAAACTAATAAAACTAATTAACAAAGCTGATGAGCTAGTAAGTAGGATCCACACTCCAGAGTTATTCAAATACTCCTAATACCGAGTAACTCCTCACTAACCTAGTCTTGGTACAGATAAAACAAAACACATCTTATTTAAAATATAATTTAAATAAATAACCCAAATAATTAATAACTAAATTTAAGATTATTCCAACATTCTTACAAATCAATCACGGTGAACAGATTTGGAATATAACATATAACAAGACCATCGATACCAGAACAAAAAGACCAATGCTGGATAGAATTTTCATAATGAAAATGGATCGGTTGGTTTTTAAAGGTGTTTACAAAATATAGCTCAACATTTCAGTTTTTATAATGTAAAAGTTTAAATATATATTAAAAACTTTATTTTAGAAATAAAATTAGAAATATATTATTGAACTATCTTTTGTATTCACTTTCAAAGTGACTTCCAGGAATAATACAATATGATAAGCCATGTATCTCTATTTATGAGTGTAAACTTTATGTATTCTGTATCAATTTCAGCATCAACCTCATTTACATAACTAAGATTCCGCCCATTCTCAACCAATATTTCAGTTCAGAGAACCTTTCAAAAATAAAATTTATATATAGCACAATGTTATTTACATAACAAATTTATTGCATCCTTTGTTGAGACAAGAAATTTCACTTCCAACAATGAGTGTATTTCGTGTTAGGAATGAGTATATAGCTCATACGAGGGAGTGTTTATGCATTGTGTTCGAAAAGCTGCCATGTCTTCCGAAGAAGAACCAAGTGAGAATGTACATCGGGATGATAGGCCAAAACTTACACTAATGATCATATATGAAGAACGTGGATATTTGGGATTTTCTTCACCAGGAGATAAAGTATGGACCAAGGCGGACGTTCCATATAAGGGCACCTTCATCGATATTGTTTACCATAGGGGCAATTTTATTGCGTCAACTGTCCTGGAGACACATTTGTGTGTCATATTGGTGATGATGATAACACAAATGGAAGACATGCTACCTTAACAGAAATTACAAGATGTCCAGTAATTAAATCTGCACATAGAGATTTTGAAGAAATGTATTTGGTAAATTACGGATGTGAATTCTGGTTGGTTGTGCGCCTCCGTCCATCAAGCATTTTAAACCACCTTATAATCTAATCAGTCAAGTATGGCACAACTCATTTCTTAATCTGGAAGCTGCAAGAAGATGTCTCAGAAGATGGTCTTCAAACTCAGATTTGGATTCAGATGAAAAACTTAGAAACCAAAGCATTCTTCGTTGGCCAAAGTTCCTCTATATCACTACAATCTTCCGGCTGATTAAGTCCAAATTCCATTTATTTCACAGATGACGTAAGGGACCTGTACTTCGCCGAGGGAGGAGGCCATAATGTGGAAAGTAGCATTATTTCACTCATTGTTCAGGGGAAATCTTTACACCCTCTCTCTCCTCCACTCTTATATACTTGAATTTTACGGGATGTTTTGAATGACAAGGAAAATTTATTCATGAATAATATATTTACATCGAAGGTGCAAACATATATGCTCATGCTTTGTAGTTGAAGGATCAATATTTTTTGGCCAAGCTCAATGATTTTTTTAATGCTTCACAAGAAAATAAAATAATTTCATGAAATAAATTCAATTTTGAATGTAAAATTTGTAGAAGCCTATGATGACCGAAAATATTAATATGAACCATTTTTAGGCTCCGTTTGGAAGTGCTGTTAAAAACTGTTGTGCTGTGTGAAAAAGTGCTGGCCGAAAAAGTGTTGTCAGTAAAAGTAGATGACTGTTTGGTAATTTTTTTAATTTATGCATAGTTTGAGATATAATATACAAAAATAATATTTTTGAGAACGTTTGATGATGAAACTTATGGTTATTTCTTGCAAAAGCTGAAAAAAGCTTTTTCCAAAAGCATTGGGATATAACAAATGTTTTAGACCAAAATCGCTTTTCCAGGCAACTGCATTTAGAATTTACCAAACACTTTCTGACAGTTTTTCAGAAAAGCTGTTGTAGGTGTCTGCAACAGCGGGGCCTTAATAGGTAAGCCTAACCCGCTAGCTATATATATTTAATCATTTTCTTAATTATGATCTTTTCTTGTAGATAGTATAAATCAAACATTTAATTAATCTTATTTGCTTTAAATATGAACATGAAAAGCTAATCTAAGATCAAAAGATTCCAATCAAAAGATTCAAAATTTACATTTATTTATAAATTTGTAAAAGACTGATCGTGCTAATACTTCTTTGTTCTTCCCTGGATCCATTGTTGTTGCCCTGAGCATATACTTGGGCATCAACTATTGGACTTGTGCTCTCTAGGATAATCTAATATGTTTGCAAACTGAATAAACCAAAGGAGATGCTCTGAACACACACTTAATATTCCAGCAAAACATTATAATATAAAGGAGAAAACACTACACCCTATATGGTGTATTGCAATGCCCCTCCAAAAAAATGTTAGCTAATATGTTACCCTAGATATCATAGTAATGAGCTAATTTAACATTTTATTTTTTGTGTTACTTTAGCCAAAAGCGTGGTGTTACATTAGGTTGAAAGTGTTGTAACTTGCAATATTTTGGTCAAAGTGTTACCTTAGAGTATCTAAATATAGATATGATATATTTTAAAATTAAATATTAATTTAAATTAATATTTCAAGAATATAAGGTGATTATAAATAGAATAAATAAAATCCATGATGATATGCGAATTTGTACATAAAAAAATTTTAAAAAGTTAAAAGAGGAACTAATTATAAAAACAAGTTAAAATAAAAAATTTTAACCTAAAATTTTAAAACTAATAAAACATATAAATTATTGATCTCTTGATATGAGTATTTTTATATAAGTTTAAAATAAATATATAAAAAATTGAATATACAGATTATATAAAAAATAAAATAAATAAATAAATATAATATTTTTTCCCTGATCTAAATATTTGAAGACAAATTTGTGGAAACTTAGGAATTTTTACAAGCGGCCCCCTCTCTGCTCTCTTAATCTCATTAGTCATTACTCTTTCTCCGGTTCTATATCTACTATTTCTCAGTACACTATATATTATCTACTCACTATAACTTGTAATTTCTAATTAATAATTAGGCATTTGTATTTGAACTCGGGGCTCAATTGATTTCAATATCAAATTAGGGTTGAATTGAATGTCAAATTGGGGGTTTGATTCTTCATTTTTAGTTCAATTACTTTCATATATTCACTTAAACTTCATTATATATCTCTCTCTCTCCATTTGGGCTTTGCATTTCAAGACTTGGATTGAGGGTATTTGAATTTATCTCTTTTTATGATATCTTTGTCCACTATTTACATATTTTTTGTTTGTTTAACCAAATTTGATTGATCTATTTTTATATTTGTTTCAGTTTGATGGCTCTAGTCACTGATGCTAAAGATAAAACTTCAACTTGATTCCTGAGGCAAGCCACTCTATCTCTATATTTTACTTAGGTTTAGGGTTATTACATTTCAGCCACAAACTTATCTGTGTTTGTACACATCCATGCCCTTCATATTTGTCAGATGTGCACATCAGCTCCTTCCATAAACTGTCTCATTATTACACTTTTAAGGCTAATCGTAAATATTAGTGTAGGCTAATCGTTCTATCAAGCTAGCTACTTAACAATATATGTGTGTGGTTATAGTGGTGAGGCTGGTGGTGGAGTTGGGGCTGGGTGCTTTCAAGAATTTATTGTCTCGTTTGTTACTAATATATATACATACATGAAGTTAAACAAAGTACTGTCTTCTGTCTACACTACAAGAAAATTAGGGTATTTTCAACCAATTAAATTCGACCGCGCGTAAATTCTACTATATTCGGTCGAATTTAGTAGGGGCGGCTTTAGCTGCGGTCGAAATAACCCGGTCGAATTTACGGTTATTTTCGACTAACTTCTCTTTTCGGTCGAGTTTAGCACGAGGGAAAAAAATACGGGAACAATCCCGCCAAAAAAAAAATTCCCGCCTAAAAAATTCGACCGAATTTGGTCGAATTTAATAAGTGGGATCGGTGGGAAAAATTGTCGCCCTTTAATTTAAAATTTTCAGTGGGCAGAAAATTTCCCTCTAAAAAATAAATTTGAATAATTTCTGCTATTTTCGACCAACAACAGTCGAAATAATATAAATTCAACTGACCTTGGTGGAATGGAGATAAATTCGACCGTAGGCGGTTGAATATTATATTTTCGACCTAAGGTAGTTGAATTTATATAAATTCAACTGACCTTGGTAGAACGGAGATAAATTCGACCGTAGGCGGTTGAATATTCCTAAATTCGACTACAGTGGGAAGCATTTATTGACATACTAAATTCAACTGTGTCTGGTGGAATTAAATCTTACTATATTCGACCAGCTGAGGTTGAATGTAAATAAATACGACTATAACTAGTAGCATAAATATAAATTTGACTGATTTTAGGGCGTTACTAAATTCGACCGCTTCTGGTGGAATTGACCCGTACTAAATTCGACCATTTTTGGTTGAATTAACCCGTGCTCATTTCGGAAACCCTACCCCTTTCTCCATTCCAGTAGCCGTTTTCTCCATTGTTTCTCCCTCCATACTTTCTCCCCATTTCACTACTTTTTTTGCTTTTCTACTAAAAATTACTTCTTCATGTGAGCATCTCAAATCTCAAATCATCAAGTAAGTGTAATTCTTTTACATATTTTTGTTTTAAATAGTTTAATTGTGATAATCTTTATAAATTTGAGTTGATTATTTTGTAGATGACATCCGATCGTAGTTGGATTGGTCGTCATCGATTTAACGAGGCAAAATATTTAACGGAAGATTACAAAATTGGTGTGGATAATTTCATTAAATTTGCTATTGAAAATCTTCATCCCGAAGACAACGGTCTTATAAGATGTCCGTGCAAAAATTGTGGTAATGAGTACTACAAGTGTCCTAGTACCGTGAAAGTTGATTTGTATCGACATGGTATTATGCAATGGTATACTAGATGGGATTGTGAAAGTTAATTTTACAGTGGTTATGTCGTATAATTTTACAGTGGTTATGTAGCATAATTTTCCAGTGGTTCTGATATGAAACAGTTTTTTAATAATTGCATTATTTTCCAGGAGAGTCTAGTAGAGAAGGATACTGCGGTGGACGGCACAAAGGCTGTGAAGGTGGATGACATGGACGACTTTGAAAATGAAGATCCACTCGCACATATGTATCCTCTCCTTTAGGCCTTACTGCCTTATTTTGGACTTATCTTTTGCAAAATTCAGTTCAAGCATGTAATGAAAAATATTAAGCGGTGTATGTAATGAAAAGTACTGGGATGAATTAGCGGTGTATGTAATGAAAAATACTAGGATAATTTAGTACTTTTCTTTATTAATTGTAATTTTACTAATGGTTACATGTTTGTATTTTTATCATTTTTGAATGTTTATTTGGGGATTATAATTGCAAAATGAGATGTGAGTGGTATTACTATAAATAGGTAGCAAATTTGTAAATTGCATATTTAATTTGATTGGAAAGCAATTAAAGGTTTAGCATGTTAAATACGACTGAACTTAGACTAATATAGCTTGAAAAAAAATCTGGTATATTATATTCAACCAGAAAAAGTAAATTTTATAGCTAAAATCAACCAAAGCTGGTCGGATTTTTAATGATAATATAAGGTTGAATATAGTGTGTGACCATATCAGGTCGAATTTATATTTAACCAAAGATAGTCGAATTTGGTATCCGACTATATTAGGTCGAATTTAGGTACGACCAGATTTGGTTGAATTTAGTATTTTGGCGGGATTTTTGATTTTTTTTAAAAATAATTTGAAATTTCATTCAAAAAATTGCAAAATAAATTAACACAAAAAACAGTCGAATTTAGTAAGTCGAATTTAGGGTGGTCGAATTTAGTCGGTCGAATTTAGGGGGGTCGAATTTAGATAAATTCGACCGGATTCGTCATTTTCGAACAGCCTCTGTTCGACCAACACAATGCCGGTTGAATTGAGCTAAATTCGACCATTTTCGGTCGAATTTAGCTAAATTCGACCGAAAAAATTCGGTCGAATTTAGCCGAATTTCTTGTAGTGCTAAGAAGAAGTTTATGGTCTAATCAGTTTGGATTTGATTAGAATATAACTTAAGCTCTTACTGCAAATCATGTCTAGATTTTATACTGCTTTTGTATTAGTCCTGTGATGTATAAACGAAAGTTATAAACACTACTGGTTGAAGTGTATGGAATTGACATCTATTTCACTCATTTCCTTCAATTACGTTTGTTTATACAAAATGTGTAGGGTGTGACAGTTTGAGTATCATGACATTAGACCTGATAAAACCTCTGTTTTGCTGATAATGGATCTTATTGCTGTATTAGGTGCAATTGACCAATATCTTTTTGTTTACATTTTGATGAATAAAGATATTTGACGCTAAAACTAGTTCTATCATGTTCATTTACTAATGTTGTACACCTGTTCCTACATGAAATTGCTATAAATTGGTTGTAGTAGTGTATTTAATTATTGAAATGTTTCCTGGCTTGTAGTTAAGGAATTTAATGAATGGCATGCTTAGGAAATGAAATCGGATGTTCTTTTGCAGCTAGTGTGAATGAAAATAATTGATCGAGATACATTCAACAGATTTGTTTTGGTAGTTTTCCTGCCTTCAATTTTAATAGATTTAAAATTTTGGTTTCTCTGAGGACTGCTGCATCTTTCAACCAAAAACGTCTTTGTTTATTGCAAGTATAGTTTTTGCTATTGTTTCAGTCTCTTTTGTTAAATCGCTTTTTTCATGAATCTGTAACCTTTCATCAATAAGGTAATGATTTGTATTTTACAACAATTCTTAATCCCCCCCACTAATGCAGTTGCAGAATCTTGAGAAGGGAGCTGTTTTCTTTTCTGCTAGTGACAAGAGTAAGTCTTCAGGGATTCCTTGATAGATTGCAGCTAATGTAATTTTATCAGTTCTATCCTCAATAGGAGCTTTGGGGTTCTTTGGTTCTATCGACTCCCATACGCCGTGAGCTTGCATGTAAACCTTCATTTTTAAAGCCCATGCCGCGTAGTTGGTTTTAGATAGCATTGGATAGGTTATACCAACTGACGGCTCCTTGCTCTTGGTTGGATCCATACTCGCTTGTTTTGGCATGTACTTGGGCATTCACCAGTGAGAGTGCTCTGATACCAGATGTAGAGTTTAAGCAGAAATATATGGCTGAACTAAACAAAGTTGCATAAATGATCACTGAAATGGATAATACTAATGTGAGAGATAACTCACTCAGAACAAAATACAGCCAATATAAAGAGATAACTACTCAACTAATGGTAGCTAAAAACCAGGATCATGACGTGATTTTTCTCCACACCTTATTCCACCAGATACCAGACGTACGACTATCTCTCAAGACCTGATCCTACTGCTACATACTCGCTTGCACAGCTGATTTATTGAACATAAATAAATAAAACAAAGTTTAGATTAAAATTAATCCAACATATTCCCCGTTAATCTAAACTTGGTGCAGGTCCTTTACTCCCAATAGCTTTCGCATGTTCTCAAACTTTGTAGCAGACAACGCCATTGTCAGGATGTCTACACGCTGCTCATTAGTACTTATATGCTTAATAACTATCAAGCCTTGCTCCACGCATTCCCTGATAAAATGGTATCGAACGTCGATATGTTTGCTTCGCCTGTGAAAGACTGGGTTTTTGGCTAGATCGACAGCTGACCTATTATCGATGTACAATATAACAGGACCCGACTTTACACCCGAAATTTGACTGAGAACTCTCTGCAGCCATATCCCTCGACACGCAGCGGCTGTAGCTGCCATAAATTCAGCCTCGCATGAGGAGAGAGCAACGCAACGCTGTTTCTGAGAAATCCATGTAATTAAGCTGTCACCAAGGTAGAATGCCATTCCACCTGTACTCTTTCGATCATCCAAGTCACCTGCCATGTCGCTATCTGAAAAACCTGACATCAAATAATTTCCTTGACATTCAACATAGACCAAGCCATATGTAAGAGTTCCTTTGACATAACGTAAGATCCTCTTGGCTGCATTTAGATGGAGCATCGTAGGCCTTTCCATGAAGCGACTTATCACCCCCACAGCGTAAGCTATGTCCGGTCTGGTATGTACCAAGTATCTCAGACCACCCACCATTGACTTGAATTGTGTAGAGTTCACAGGTTCTCCACCTTCATCCTTGTGCAGCTGGATTTTGTGCTCCATCGGGTACTTAACCTGATTATAGTCAGTCATCTCGGGCTTGTCAAGGATCTTCTTTCCGTAGGCGGTTTATTTAATTTCAATATGGCCCTTGCACTGATCTACCTCCACACCAAGGTAATAGGAGAGTTTTCCCCAGTCTGACATATCGAATTTTCTGCTCATTTGCTTCTTAAAACTGAGTATATTCTGCACTCTAGTTCCAGTAATCAACAGATCATCGACGTATACACCTATAACCAGCGAATCAACCCCATCCTTCTTAATGTACACAGCATGTTCAAAAGGGCACTTAATAAAACCCAGCTGTGTTAAACATTTATTCAGCTGAGCGTACCAGGCTCTCGGTGCTTGGCGTAGTCCATAAAGTGCCTTGAATAATCAGTATACTTTAGATTCCTGTCCCTTCTTCACATATCCTTTGGGCTGAAAAAGATAAACTTCCTCCAGCAATTCCCCATTTAAAAATGTCGATTTTACATCAAGGTGATGAATTTCCCAGTTATTTTTTGCAGCAAGTGCCAACAGCAAACGAACAGTTTCGAGTCCGGTGACGGGAGCGAAAACCTCCTCAAAATCGATGCCATGTTTTTGCACGTACCCCTTGGCGACTAATCGTGCCTTATGCTTAATGATTTCACCACTGGTATTCCTTTTCTCTTTAAACACCCACTTTAAATCGGTCGCCTTATGTCCCTTTGGCAATGCTGTTAGTTCCCAAGTTTTGTTCTTTTCTATTGCATCGATTTCACTTTGCATGGCTGCCCTCCAGACTTTGGTCTTAACTGCTTGATCATATACAACTGGCTCGTCGATACCCAGTAGTAACAACTCCTCTGATAATTCAATTTCATCTGTGTTGTCATATATATCGCTGAGCAGTCTGTACCTCCTAGGCTCACTGATATCACTTCAAGACTCAGAGTTGATATTTTGACTTACTTCAGTACCAGGAACAACTGAGCTGACTGTCTGTGGTGTCGCAAGGCTATGACCAGGGTTGTTGCTTAATTGTGGTGTATGTGGTGTGGATTCTCCAGTTTCTTGTGTAGATTCTCCAGTTTCTCCATCGGATTCAGTTATGTCTCCGGATTCTGCATCATTTCCTTGTTCTGTGACACCTCCTAATATAAAGCTTCCTAGAGTAATATCCTCCCCCAACTCCGTAGAATTCCAGTTCCAGCTTTTACTTTCTTCGAAAATAACATCACGGCTAACATGAATAGCACCTGTGACTGGATCATAGAGCCTGTAAGCTTTTGTGCCTGGTTCACGTCTGAGATGCACAACATGTTTACTTCTGTCATCGAACTTTTTGACATAGATACTGGGCACTTTCATATTAGCAACACAGCCAAACACACGTAAATAATCAACATAGGGCTTTTTACCAAACCAGGCCTCGTAGGGAGTCATTCCTGATAACGAACGGGTGGGCATTCTGTTGAGTACGTATACAGCATGTCTTATTGCTTCTCCCCACAGCTTTGATGGAACATTTCTCTCTTTTAGCATACTTCGACCCATGGCCACCACCGTTCTATTGCGACGTTCCACCACCCCATTTTGCTGGGGTGAGTATGGGGCTATATAATGGCGTTGTATCCCTGTGTCCTTACAAAACTTAATGAAGTCATTTGAGCAAAACTCTCCACCTCGATCCGTTCGAAACACCTGTATTCCCTGTTTTGCACCATTCTCAACCAAAACTTTGAATTTTTTAAACATAGACAATGCTTCATCCTTAGCCTTGATCATGTATACCCACATCATGCGTGTAAAGTCATCAACAAGTAACATAAAATACTTGTTTCCAGATGGTGTGTTTGGAAAAATTGGACCACAGAGATCCCCACAGCTGATTTATTGAACATAAATAAATAAAACAAAGTTTAGATTAAAATTAATCCAACATACTTATCTATTACCAGAGGCCAATCTTTAATATTTGAATACAGTGGTGACTTTGACTTTAAGGTCTGCATAACTGATCTTTACGGTTCTGAGATTGTTTATCCTCATGTTGTTCACCAGCTTCGGACCTGCAGACCCACCCATGGTACATATTGTTTTCTTTATCAGACATGTTTAAGCAACTTATTATTGTGTGTCTTGCGCTGCACGTTGCAGCTTCTGTCTGTAATGGAGGATGGACATCTGACATGCATCTTGCCTGGAGTAACAAAGTTTTTGATACAATTGTGTGTGTAACACTCCTAATTTACAAAATTAAGTGTTTCCCTCTTGTTAAAAACCGTAAATTTAAAAATAATGTTTGTTGGCCTGGGAATTTTTATTGCTTTTTATTCGTCTGTTTTGTATGGGTACATCTAAATTATTACAAAAAGTTTATTTGTAGGGATTTTTATTGGCCTTGGTAGGTTTGGCTACCGAATCCAAAAGTGCAAGGCAAAAGCCGGCTCCCAGATATTGAAACACACACATATATAGATATATATAAAATGCCCTTGTGGTTTTACATTGCTCTCCTGACATCAGCCCCTCCTACAAAGTCTGTTTCTACTTCACTTAACAGTGCGGGAAGCGTGGGTTCTGTTGCTTTTCAGGTTGTGGCTGGACCATACATGTGGAATGTGGAATTGTTTTTTGCTGTTCAATGCATATCCCGAGGAACTCCGCCACTTGTAAGTTGAATTAAGTACTGTCTTTTTTGGTTTTGAAATTAAAATATAAATGTACTTCGTAGTGTATAACAATGGGCTCATGCATATGCAACAGATGCTGTTCTTTTTTGTTAAAAGATTGATTAAGTAGGTGCTGGTAAAAACTAAAATTTATTTTATGCTTTCATGGAGGATGTGTTAATATGAATATATAGTTTTTTTTTAATTCATGTCTGGAAAACAACCATTTGTACCATCTTACTAGACTAAATAGAAGTAAGAGACCTGTACTTGGTCTGTAGTACAGACCATAGAGGAATCTATATGTTTGATATGGTAGCATTGTTCATGTAACATTCCTGTAATATATCTGATGGTGGTAGCATTGTTCATGTTTGCTGGTTATTAACTAAGTTATTAACTATGTTTGCTCGTTCGATTTCTTTCTTGTAAATAACTTACTTAATATTTCAGGGAACAAAGAAGACTTCCAAGAGAAAGTTTCACGTGTATAAAAAGGGAAACGCCCGGAAGGTGGAGTCGAGGAGAAAGTGAAGCAAATTTAAGCATTAGCTTCTAATAGTACTTTTTAAAATTTATAATCTTGGGCTGTTGTAAAGTAAAAAATGTGAACTAGTTTATAGTTAGTTTCGATGTTTAATTTGGTTGTATATTTGGATGTTTAATGTTTGGGTTGGATGCATTATTTTACAGTTATGAAATTGTATAATTAGGATTCTTCAGTTTATAGAATAAGCATTTCAATTTGTTTGTGCTAAAGCGTTACAATAGCCTCCTAAACTGTTACCATATTATGTATAAAATGTTTTATTAGGCTAGTTATAATGTTACAACAGCTTCTCAAAGTGTTATATTAGGTTCTATGGGCCCACTAGACACGTTATCAAAATAACTCAGCATTGTGGGCCCCACACTTGCCATGCAGCTAGACGGTGAGACCCACTTTTTAAAAACATTTTAAAACTCTAAGGTAACATAAAAAATAAGTTGCAACTGATATCTCTTTCCGTTGCATTAGCAAGCTAAGGCAACATATAAACAAGTTAAAATACGATGTTGCCTTAGGCACCAAAGATGTTACCTTAGACCCCTAAGGCAACATGGAAAAACCTTTCTTTAGGAAAATGTTACCTTAGCTTAAAAGTGGGGCAAGAGCAATATATTTACCCCTAAATGCAACCTTTCTTTAAGAAAATGTTACCTTAGCTTAAAAGTAGGCATTTTATGGTGTAGGGAAACTTGCAAATAAAGTGGCTGAAAACTAGGAAGAAAATAAACTATTATGCTAATCAAATCTCAACTTCTATGTTTATTCCTCTGATTAGCTGCAATCAAGTAACTACCTTGAGCACTACTCCACATGTTTCTAAATTAACTCAAAAGCATATTTAAATAAATCTTATTAAAGTTTAGATTAAACCCAACAAAAACAACAGACCAGTTGAAACACGGAAAAGTAATAAAAAAATGGAAAGTTATTACTGGCGAAAGGGTTTTCTAATTTCCTAACTTACCTTGTCCTTGCAGATAAGGGTTCTACTTCGGATTTTCCAGATTTTCCCGTAAGAAGAAGTCTGGATTACTTTCCGGCGGCCCTGTGTGAATATGTGTAACACTGTTTAAGCAAAAAAGTCATATATAAGAGCATCAACCAAAAGATTAATCAACCTACCAACTGAATTATTATTGTCTTCATCCAGAAAAGATAAATCCTACCCAAAAAAATATCTGTATTAGGAGAAAAGTATATTAAAATCAATTCAAAAATACCTGAAAACTAAAAATACATGTCACAAAACTCGATATAACCAATTTAGATTTTTCATATCTAAATCTTAATGGATCACATATAATTGACCTATATAGATATTGTTACCTTGCATGGCTCTGCAAAGCCCTCTATTGTAGTTTTTTTCCTACATTAATTATGAATTTTGAAATTGACAGAATTCAACTCCCAATTCAAGATCAAAAACGCTAAAGCTGCAGTTCAAAATACCGGGATAAAGAAAATGTAGGTCACACAACTCAATATAACCAATTTACATTTTGCAAATCTAAATCTTAATGGATCACATATAATTGACCTATATAGATATTGTTACCCTGCATGGCTTTCCAAAGCCCTCTATATATTTTAGTTTTGTTACCTACATTAATTATGAATTTTGAAATTGAGAGAATTCAACTCCGAATTCAAAATCAAAAATGCTAAAGCTGCAGTTGGAACAAATTAGCAAAAGTTATAAACTTACTCCATCATCAGAATTCCTCAGCTCTGGAGCATCAGGACCAAAAGTGTCCTCAACAACTGCTTGTCCATTAAACAACATTACTGGTGTCACGTTGTCAGACCTGGGTGTAACAGTGTATGCTTCCAGGTCGGATATGCCGCCACAGGTTGCCTCTGCCTGATCTGATATCAATGCCAAAGGCAGGAACAGAGTCTTGTCCTCCAGTAGGAGAAGGCATGAATCCGCTGGGAGAAGACAAAATAAAATTTAAAGACCGAGTAGTTAAATACTAGAAATTTCAAACAAAATTGCTAATTGCAAACCTTAATTATATGGATCAATACTATAAATTTGAGGATATGTAAATTGTGGTACTTGATCAAAGGAAATAACCATATAAGAATCTTGTCCCATCAGATTTTGATGATCTATAAATGTTAAATTTTTTAGTCGATATATTGTATCAATAATAATTATTCAATGACACAAAACTGTATTATCTGAGTATGCAAACATATATACATCCTCAACACCTTCAAGAATTATCTCTCTGGAGTCCTTTCGATGATTAGTTTGTAAGCTGATTAAACAACAAAGAGAGAACACAAAACGAATTGATCAAAAAGTCATATAAAGATATACAATAAATTTTATATATTAAATGCATCTAGCCAAAAAATTACCTCTCATCATGGTCAATTTCATATCCAAGGCATCAAGATTAAATTTGTGGAGAGAAGTGGCAGAATCAAATGTTGCATTACTAGCAGAAGTTAAAGCAAAAGCCTTTTGTATATCATTCAACACAATATTGGAGTCTCCAAGAAGGTACTCCACTTTTTTTGAATATATCCGAACAACTCTAAGGAGGAGATAGCTAGATATCCTCATTGCTAGAGGCGCTTCTGGGTACATAATCTCCTCTACAATACGAATTTTGTATATTTTTTCATTGTAATTTCAATAAAAACAACCACAAAATATTAATGGTATATATAACTGAATTACACACAACAATCTCTAAACATTATATCTTTGTAACAACCAATTCCGACAAAGACATAAAGGCTTAAACATATTCTATATGAACTAATACGTTTTTAACACTAGGGAATTGTTATCCTCTTACTCTAAGAAAACACACTGAATTAAATAAAATCAAGTAATCTGTAGAAATATATTAGTCAAGATATATAAACAGATCAGCGTAACAATTAATCTCAAATACTGTAGATAAATTTTATAAAAAATATATTTATTCTCTAGAAGTGAGATTTCCCCTACAAAATTGTCACAACAAATTATATTAAAAAAACATTTCAAATTTCCTAACATATATATGAACTTAAAAATATCAAAAAATACTTTTTTATCAGAAAACAATAATCCAGAGAAGCACTACATGAAAGCAGGACAAAACCGACCACACATAACCGACCGACAAAGAGTTGGCTACTTTATAACCGACCACCAGGTTAGTCGGTTATGTAAGTGGATAAACGACGCAGTTTTGATGATTTGGCAGAGCTAAAACGACCACATCACTACAAGAAAATAAGGTTCAATACAACTGATTTAAATTCGACCGGTGTTAAATTCGACCGCATGCGGTCGAATCCTTTAGACACGGCTAAATTCGACCGGCCTCGGTCGAATTCCAATGGTCATATTTAAACGGTCGTATTTACAACTAATTTTAACAGAATATGGCCGAAATTAAAACAGTCGAATTTAGCCCCTAAATTAAACCAAAAAAAATTTCGGTCGAATTTAGCCCCAATAAAAATTGGAGGGAATTTTCCCACAAAGTAATTTATTTGGGGCTCCTATATTCAACCTATTTCGGTCAAATTTTTTACTTAAAATTGGGGGGAAATTTTTAAATTTTTTAAAATAAAAGTGAGAGAAAGTTCCCGCCTTTTTCAAAGTTATATTTCAATGGAATTCGGTTGTATTTAGAATATTTTAGAATTTTAATTTTTAATAAAAAAAAATTATTTAAATGTTAGTGAATATTTTGAAATAACGAATATGAGAGAAAATAAAAGTTATCGAAATAAAAAAATTTAGTTCTTGAAAAATTAAATTATGCGCCTTAAGAATTTTCAAATTTCTTTATTTGTTAAAAAAATAAAATTAATGTTAGTTAGTTGTACTAGTCAAACTAATGCTTGACTTTTAAAATGATAAACCAAATAAAATTATTTTGATCTAAAATTTTGGTTATGTCACTAATATATATATATATATATATATATATATTTATTGACATCCATACGGTTGGATCGCTAAAAATATGTAAAAAAGAAATCGAAACACCAATTCATGAATAAACACTATATAGTTGTACTAGTCAAACTGATGTTTGACTTTTAAAATGACAAACTAAATAACATTATTTTGAACTGAAACTTTGGTTATATCACTAATATATTTATTTATTGATATCCATACGGTTGGATCGATGATTTTTTTTAAAAAAAAAATCGAAACACCAATTCAGGACTAAACACTATGTAGTTGTACTAGTCAAATTGATATTTGACTGTTAAAATGGTAAACCAAATAAACTTATTTTGATCTGAAACTTTTGTTGTAACACTAATATATATCTCTATTGATATCCATATGGTTGGATCGATGAAAAATATTTTTAAAATAATCGAAACACCAATTAAGGACTAAACACTATGTAGTTGTACTAGTCAAATTGATGTTTGACTGTTAAAATGGCAAACCAAATAAAATTATTTTGATCTGAAACTTTTGTTGTATCACTAATATATACGGTTAGATCAATGAAAAATATTTTTAAAAAAATTAAAACACCAATTGAGGATTAAACACTAGGTAGTTGTACTAGTCAAATTGATGTTTGACTTTTAAAATGGAAAACCAAATAAAATTATTTTGATCTGATACTTTTATTGTATCACTAATATATATATTTATTAACATCCATACGGTTAGATCAATGAAAAATATTTTAAAAAAAATTGAAACACCAATTCAGGATTCAACACTAAGTAGTTGTAGTAGTCAAATTGATGTTTGAAATTTAAAATGGCAAACCAAATAAAATTATTTTGATCTAAAACTTTTGTTGTATCACTAATATATATATATATATATCTATTGACATCCATACAGTTAGATCAATAAAAAATATTTTTAAAAAAATCGAAACACCAATTAAGGACTAAACACTATGTAGTTGTACTAGTCAAATTGATATTTGACTTTTAAAATGAAAAACCAAATAAGATTATTTTGATATGAAACTTTTGTTAATATCACTAATATATATATATATATATATATATATATATATATATATATATATATATCTATTGACATCCATACGGTTGGATCGATGAAAAATATTTTTAATAAAATCGAAACACCAATTCAAGACATTTTATCTGAAATGATTATTTGGTCCTGAATTTGTGTTTTGATTATTTTAAAAATATTTTTCATCGATCTAACCGTATGGATATCAATAAATGTATATATTAGTTATATAACCAAATTTTCATATCAAAATGATTTTAATTTTAAATAAAATAGTATTTAAATGTTAGTGAATATTTTGAAATTATAAATGGGAGAGAATAGTTTGAAATATTATTCAAATTTCTTTATTTGTTTAAAAATAAAATTGATGCTAGTTAGTTGTACTAGTTAAATTGATGCTTGACTTTAAAATGGCAAACCAAATAAAATTATTTTGATGTGAAACTTTGGTTATGTCACTAATTTGGTTCAAAGGTTATCCCCTAATTTTGGTTATTAAAATAAATAAATAAATAGTGTTATATATCCCCTAAACTACTAATTATTAAAATACTACACACATAGTCTACTAAACTACAACCACAAATTATCATATTATTAAAAAAATTGAAAAAATTGTGTTATATACCGCTAAACCACTAAATTGTTAAATATTTATCCTATTAAACTATGATCATAGGTTATCCTATTATTTTTTATAAATTTATTATTCTTATATATTTATATAAATAATTTTAAAATTATAATATGATGGAATAAATAAAAAATTTAAATATTAACGAAAATCGTGTATCGCACGAGATTTAATTTAGTATGGATAATATATAAGTGGCATATTCCATATTATACCGGGATAGAAAAAAAATGAACGTGTCAAAATCCTGCAACCAAAAACAAAGGGAAATAACAGTGAGAGACTAGGATTGTTAATTTTTAAATTTTGTAAAACAAAAAAAAAATTCCTAACCCACACTTCCGCATATTCCCGTTAGTATATATCCTACACACACACTTGATAGTTTTATTTCAATTACACATTCATTCCCTGTGTCTCTCTCCTTTAATCTCTCAAATCTCTCTCAGTCTTTCTCCCTCTACAATCTCACCGAGTCTTTCTCTCTCTCAAATCTCTCTCAGTCTATTTCTCTCTCACACAAATCTCTCTGACTCTCTCTCTCTCAAATCTCTCTGAAAAGCATGAAGTTTAGGAAAAGCCTGAGCAACCAGATCGAGGAGACATTACTTGAATAGCGAGACAAATTCTTGTCTTACAAGGAACTCAAAAAGCGTTTGAAGCTTATCAATCCACCTGTACCGTCTGTCCTCAATGATTCCACCAGTCGGAGAAGGGCCGGAGATTCAGATAGGCTCTTTTATTGAGTTCCTGGCTTCTCTTGATATGAGTGATGTTCTGAGATTATGCTTAAAGACGATTCAGCTCTAATTTATGTTATTTTCCCGATTGTTATGGAGGAAGTGGTGGGTTTCCTGGCAGTTTTATTTTGTCCTAATTGTAATATTATCTATTTCGGTAATTGTAATTAGATCTTTCTTTGTCTGGTGTAGCTGCGACTGTGATATCAATATCAAGGATGCAAATGACTGTGATATCAATATCAAGTATGCAAATTTCACCAGCACTCTTAGTGCCCACAATCTTAGCGCCCACAAGATGTTTGTTGCAATGCTTGATGGAAAAATAGAAGGTTTTAGTATATTGTAACAGTAATTATCGGATTTTTTAGCTATTAAATCTGTTTGTTGACATTGTATTTTTTTACATTTGTGTTGTATTAGTTGCTAGAATAATATTGTGTAGAATTGTGGTTCTTGAAATTGAGCAGTATTCTGCTATTTTTTTTTAGGTTGAAATGTAAAAAAATTATAAAATAAAATTGAGCAGTATTCTGCTATTTTTTTTTAAATCCGGTCTTAGTTGAAATTGATCGAATTCGGTTGAATTTATATTGCAACCAAGAATATTTGAAATTAACTTTCGATTGCATACGGTCGAATTTAATATTTTGGCGGTATTTTTAAATTTTTTTAAAAATTTTTATTGTTTGGGCAGGATTTTTAAAATTTTCAAAATATTTAATTATTTGGGCGGGATTTTCGAATTTTAGGTGAAAAATTAAATTTGATTGCCCTCGGTCGAATTTTTTCGGTTGAATTTAAGCGGTCGTAAATATCCGGTCGTACTTAGCCGGTCGAATTTAGTTAAATACGACCGAACTCCTAAATTCGATTCCCTTTATTATAACCCATTTAAAATCTGTCGAATTAATCGGTCGAATTTAGCTTTTTTCTTGTAGTGCATGTTGGTGGTCGCACTATGCCATAGATTTGATTCCGCAACCCCAAGAAACCGTAACTAAAGGCCAAAAAAGCGTTGCTAAAGGCCAAAAAAAGGCTATAGCGACTCTTTTTCAGGGTTGCAATTTTAGGCGTTGCCATAGAGTTTTTTGCAACCCCGGTGACACCCTATTACAACCCTTGGTTATCCGTTACAAAAACATGTTATTGCAACACCAATGGGGTTGCAATAGGTTTTGAAAAGTGTTATAGTAGGGTTTGGGCTATCAGTGTAAATATTGTGGGCCCCACATGTGGGGTATTGTTGCAACCCTTTTGCAACGTTTTTTAATGTTTTTTGCAACGTTTTTTAGTGTTTTTTGCAATATTTTACACTGATTATTAGCAACACTAAAAAGACCTATTACAACGCTTTTACAAAAAAAAAATGCAAGGAACTGTTTGTAAATTGCCATTCACATAAGTAAGACCATAGTCTTAAAACCAACACAATCAACCAATCTACCAACCATAACATCTGTTATCCCAAATAAACATCACTACCTTCACCATCAACATACTACCATCCTTACACCACCAATTGTCTACCAACCATAAAATAAAAGCGAAAGTTTTAACAAGTTAAAGCTACACACTTCAAAATATAAACATCGTAGTACTGAGAAAAACAAAGTAGAACGATAATACTTCAACTTTATAGCCAAACTGTAGACTGTAGTCACGTAGGTCTAGACTGCAATTAATGGATATGAGATAGTTTAAGGCAATCTCTTCATAAGAAGACCTTCAAGGCAACAGCTCCTTTAATCCCATCTCGACTATAAGCATACTCTCAATGTTTCCTTCTCCAGTTAGATCACCCAAGTTTTGGACATGGTTGCTTCTCCACTCTGGATTTTTTTCTCGTGCTTAGTAAAAAGATATATTTAATGCAAGATGGTAGCACATTGCAAGAATTTTTTACATTTCTGCAATTAGATAATTAATATTAACAAATCAGAAATAATACATATATATATAGTAACTACTTAAAAGAATGATGATCCTGATTTTTGTTAGAACTGATATAGCATCTAATTTTCTTGAAGAAGTATCAAATCTTATAAATGCATGGAAATGGAATCATATTTATAAAGTTGTGTTAGATAAAGAAATTTACTAGACTTGAGACACCAAGTACACACACTATCACATAACAATACAACATCACTCAGAAACCTGGAGATGGCTGCCAACTTGTCCTATCGTTAGTCCGGATACGTTCATGGTCTCTAAAATGTTTTTAGCGACAGCTTCTGTGAAAAAAGTTATTCAAAAATCACACATAAACAGGAAGACCTAGAAAGAGACATAGTGGACACAGCAGAGTGTTAAGAGTGCATTTGAAATAGGCATAGGATAGCTTAATCTCATGGTTGTTACAAAGAAATAAAGAAACCCTCTTGTTCTCGTAATCTCATGTCTCTAAATGTGTATCTGTGTTCCATTCATGCATTTCATGAGCAAGGCAACAAATTATAAGGCAGAGAGGCAGACACACACCTTATTTGAGCTAGGAGCTTTACTATACTATTTTTAGTGTCGTCTGTAAGCACAGGTACATGTAACATTTAGCACATAATCTAAAGCATAATAACAATTCAAACAGTGTGTACTTCCTTTCAATTGGGTTTTAGAATAATATACATGTTTCCCTAACAAGTCAAAGCCAGCTGTGAGGTCAGGAAAGTCTTAATCTTTTCAGTTTCAACGGTAACTCTAAAAATATGACAGAAGATAATCAAATGTACTAAAACTTGTTACCTAATTTAACTTAAGTCATATAAATTGATCTTCTAAAAAATATACATGTGGTAATGTAGATCAATTAATGGATATTTTAGATATGCGTATATAAAGCCTACCGTCATGAAGAAAAGACCCAATAGAAGGCCACGATATGGAGCAATATTTGATTCCACCTGTAAAGAAAATTGAGTTTCGGCAAGTAGAAAACCAGCCAAAAATGCACCTAGTGCCATGGAAAGGCCAGCCTGTTTTCATACAACACAACAATTAGGGAAATTAATTCATTTAAATATATGCATTATAAGTTACTAAAACAAGCCAACACACCCTTGCAGTAAGGAGACTTGTACCATGAATGACGAGGAGCGTATTTGCGGAGAATATCTCTACATTTTAAATCTCTGCGATTTGCCTATAGATTGTGCGAAAAAGCTGTAGGTAACAACCAAAAAGTGTAAGTCCTTTAGAAAGTTCCAATGAATTTATCATAAAACCTGGCTTCTAACTCAATGCTGACTATACCATATATAATTTGTCACAAGATATCTTCATATCACTTAAAGCAGTCAGAAATGATCTTCTTTAAAAGGAAACTTACCAAGCGTCCTCCAACAATAATGGCACTAATAGCAACAATAGCTTTAAGACCTGCTAATCCAAGGGCTTCAGCAATTGCTTGGAAACCAATCTAGAGAGGTTAGAGAAGATTATGCATTATATCAAAAACATCTGCTGCAGCATAAGGTATTAATGGCACCGACAGTTAAAATTATTATGTGCAATCTAGAGAGTACTGGATGTGTAATATATGATTACTTTTCAGGGCTCATGATAACAATCTTAAATCCAAGCCGGTGGATTACAATCAGCCGCATTTAACATTTAAGCTATCCAGTTTCTGTTTGTAAATTAAGCAGGACATGTCCTTTGAAATGCAAATTTGTGATTGTCTGTAATGCCATGGTGGCATATTGAATTTTGATGGTATTGTACAGTTGTACTCTAGAAGATCAATTATAATACTACATAACAGTCAAACTAGGTCAGCTGTTTCACAAAGAAAATAGATAATAACAAGTTAATTATTATGGCACTGGGGATAATAAATTTACTTTTATAAGAGTAAAGAATAAGGAGCTAAGAAGAGAAAATCCTAATGATAATTGATCATCATTCAAACAAAACTGAAAATTTTCAATTAGAGAGTACAATAACATACAATATTATATCAATTATCAAATAAATTAAAATCTAAGATAAACAAAATCTACTTGTACAGTTATACTTATACATGCCTTTTAAGGGAACATACAGACTAGAAAGACATTAGAAGGGAGACTTACTGTAATGCATCATCCCCCACCTCAATTGTAGCATCACCTCTCAGGTCAGGTACAATACCTTATTCCCCTTCTTCCGGGAAGGGATAGGTGGTGACTGGTGAGTCCAAGTGAATGTTTACAAGGTAATTGGCTCCGGTAATGACTCTGGTGGGGCACCACTGTTGCCATTGAAAACGGTCACATTACCATCAAAATCAACATCAACAATAACTATGCATGACTTAATTTAATTCAAAACATAAAACGACATAAAAACATAAAATTTCTCACTAAAATAACTAAAATCAAAACCCCATTAGCCAAGAATCAATTTATACAAACATATATCTATATGAAGAACTCAACAAAACTGTTTATGAGACATCAAGAACACTTCCCACTTGCAATCGTCTCGAAGAGCGGAGAGTAAATACAAGTCCAACTGAGTAGAAGCAGCAAAGATAAAAAATCACCTATTTTGTATCCTCTAAGACCACAAGAACACATCTTGAACAAAAAAACCCTCTTGAAAATATCCATCTCTAAACATATTATCTTAAAAGTGAGAAAGCAAGTCACGGAACCATATTAACAAGAAGAGAGAAAAATGAAATTCTAAATACCGAGAGACAGAGAGACACCGAGGGAGAGGAAGACGGAGGAGGGAGAGAGGCACCCTCAAAGTTACCCTTCAATAAACCCTAATGTGCCTCCCTATTTTTTTGGGTAAAATTTCAACCACCCGCTCCCAATTTCCAGTTCCCGCACCCCATTTTATTTGTTGGCCCAAGTTCTAATAAAAAATAAACAGCCCAGTCCTACTTTTTTTGTTAAAATTTAAATAATTAATTTTTCTTTTCTTTAAATAAATATTGTTTGTAATATTTTTATGAAATATGAAAATATTCAAAAATACATAAATATTATAAATAAATCCACTAATGACTTGTTAAGTATTATAACACGTTCAACTTATCAATATATTATTGTAAATCACTACACTAATATTATTAACTTCTATAAATAAATAAAATATATATATTTCAATTATTATTTTTTTTCTATATAAATAATTATTAATTAGTTGAATTAAAAAATTATCTTTAATCATCTATGTCATTTTCGTAACACATTTTGACTATACCGCAACATCAAAAAATAGGGGTTGCGATAGACATGGGTTTAGAAGGCTATTATTACACTTTTGTTTGCAACCCTAGTATGAACGGTTGCAGAATCCAATCTATGGCGTAGTGTCGGTTATAACGGCTAAATACAACGTAGTTCTGCTGATGTGGCATAAGTAAAACCGACCAAACGTTGATGTGGTCGGTTAAAATCCTAGTTGGAGGCCATTAAAACCAACCAACCGCTTTGGTCGGTTATAGGTACAAATATAAAACTAATATAAAGTACAAAAAAAAGTACCCGTTATATACAGAACATTGTCATTTTACTGCATTTTTGATAACCGACCGTCGTCGGTCGGTCTAAAGCAGATTTTTTTTGTTTTTTTGTGTTATATCTTTCATTTCTTGAAATTGGTGTAAAATATAAAAAAAAAACTAAGAGGGAGAATTGAAGAGAATTGAAGTGGAGGAGTAATAGAGAAATTGTGAGTGTTTCTCATTTATTGTAATTAATGTGTGTGTGTGTATTTGTGTTCGTTGTATGTGTTAAATGTGTTTTGGTAATGTATTGAATGTTTTTATTTTTTATGAAATGCATGTTAAATATGTTTTTAATGAGAAATTGAAATTATTCTCATTTATTGTAATCAATGTGTGTGTGTGTTTATGTTTGTGTTTGTGTAATATATATTGGTATGTATTGAATGTTTTTTTATTTTTTATGAAATGCATGTAAAATTATTTGTTGATGGAAACTATTGATCGAAGTTGGATTGTTAATCAATTGCAAAATAAAAAATTTCATTGACTCCGAAATATAGAATTGGTGTAGAAATATTTTTAAAATTTGCTCTTGAGAATGGAAGGGAAGAAGATGGTACAATGAAGTGTCCTTGTAAATGTTGTAAAAATTTGAATTGGTTAAAAATTGATGATGTTAGATTTCATTTGCTCGTTAAAGGGATGCTTGAGGGTTATACCATGTGGACATCACACGGTGAAAAGATAGGAAGAAAATATAGTCGAACATCACATCATCGTCGTTATGTTCGGGAACCTCCGAGAGTAGAAGAACCGATAGATTTGAATGCGATGTTACACGATTTTACCGGTGAAAATTATGAATTTTATGACACTACGAATACGGGAACTATGAATGTAAAAGAAGCTCCAAATGATAGTGCTAAAAAATTGTATGAGGTTATTGTTGAAAATGGAGCACCTATTTATCCCGGTAATACAAAGTACACAAGATTAAGTTTTACCACAAAATTATTGGAATTCAAAAATAACTCGCATTGTAGTAATAAAGCTATTGATTGTTTGCTTAAACTTCTTATGTATGTGTTACCAAAAAAGCATACATTACCCGAAAATTATTATGTAATGAAAAAATTATGAAGGACTTCAGGGCTGAATATGAAAAAATTGATTTGTGTGAGAATGATTGTATGAAATTTTATGGAAATTGAAAGGATAAAGTTATGTGTGATATACGGGGTGAAGATCGTTATCGGGATGTTTCTAGGAAAGATGGTAAAATAATACGAAAAAAATCTTCAGACACTTTCCTTTGATTTCTCAACTACAACGCTTATATATGTCGGCACATACATCCGATCACATGAGATGGTACAAAAATAGAGATGTGAAATTAAGAGAATAAGTCATCCCGGGGATGGAGAAGAGTGGAAAAATTTTGACCGTCGGCATCCATCATTTGCTCAAGAGATTCGTAACATAAGACATGGAAATAATGGAAAAATCGGTTATCAAAGCGTTGTGTTTGTTGGAAACGATTTTTCCTCAAAGTTGGTTTGATTCGATGGAACACTTGGTTGTACATTTAGCCGAAGAAATTAGACTTGTTGGACCTACTTATTAGCATTGGATGTATCTGATTGATCGTTTGTTGGGGAAATTAAAATAAAAAGTCGTGAATAAAGCAAGAGTTAAAGGTTGAATTGCCGAACGATATATGGAGGGGGAGATTCTTAATATTTGTTCTTTTTATTTTTCCTCTGACACAGTTCATAATAAAGTACATCATAACGAAGTTTTGTTTGATGTGCAAAATTCCGAGAATTTAGAAGTTTTCAAATATCCAATTCAATCTCTTGGAAAAGAAAGAACTCGATACATGAATGATGATGAACGAGAGATAGCGGAAGAATATGTTCTTTTAAACTCTCCTGAAGTTCAACCCTATCTAAGGTACCAAAATTTTAATTTAAACAATATGCGTAATAATTTTGATAATGTCTGGAAACAACACCTCAAGATTTAGATCGTATTGTCAAGAGTCAATTTAAAACTTGGTTTAAACAAAAGGTATTTATCTATTTTTCAACCTTAATTACATGTTTTGTTTCTAATTCTTATGATTACAACGTTGCATCATATGTTTTTATCATTAGGTTGATAAAGATGAGGTGGAAAGATCTCGTTTTAAGGACTTGCTTGAAGGAACGGTATTATAAGTCTTGACTTTTGAGACTTGCCAAGTTAATGGATATAAATTTTCAACAAAATCTGCATTCGGTTCTGGTATTATTGTTAAAGGAAATTTGCACGGAAATAATCTTGATTATTATGGTCAACTACAAGAAATTATTAGACTTATTTATCAAGGATGGAATCATGTATATTTGTTCAAATGTATATGGTTTGATAGTGTCGGTAATGGTGTGCGAATTGATAAGAATCGTGTGGTTACAATTGATATGACTTCAAGCTAAAAGTCAAATGAGATTTTTATTTTAGCTAGTCAAGCCTCAAAAGTATATCATGTTCCTAGTGTATTGAATCCAAAAGCGAAAATGTACACGGTGGTCCAATCTAAAAGTCGCCCAATTGATGAATCTATCATTGCGCAAAATGATATATAGGATGCTTTTCAGGAAGATAGATCTAATGCATCGACCTCGTTTTCGCTTTTTGTTGATTTTGCATAATATGGAAAAATTCCATTTATTCGGCATGAAGAAGAAGAAAAAGAAGAAGAAGAAGAAGAAGAAGAAGAGGGAGAAGAAGAAGAGGGAGAAGAAGAAGAGGGAGAAGAAGACGAAGAAGAAGAAGAGGGAGAAGAAGAAGAGGGAGAAGAAGAAGTAAGTCGAGGAGACAATGAAAATGATGATGATGACGAAGATGATGATGGTTTTGATAATATTGAATAACGTTGTTTGTAAATTTAATGATGATTTTTATAATGATAATAGTGATTTTTTATTGATTTATATTGGATTTTATCAAATTTATTCTGTAATGATAAATTTGTAACGGTTTTTACATCCAGCTTAATGACAATATTCGACCAATTTTTAGCATAATATTTCCCAGAAAACCGATCACCATAAAATATAACCGACCACATTCTTCATAAAACAGACCGTCTTCTTAAACAAATGGTCGGTTATAAAGAATTTATGTGCCCTCCGACTTAAAACCGACCAAAGTGCATGTTTGACTTTGGCCGGTTTTATCCGTGTCAGTCAATAGTCAATTTTAAAATAATTTTAAACAATCAAACCGTACGGATGTTAACTTCATGTCAAAATATGCTTAGACATAAAAATTTAGATTATTTTAACAAGTACGAATATATTTTTGTAAGTAAGTTATCAAATTTACTTAAAAATGTGAAATAAATAAATAAATATAAATTTAATATTATAAATTATAGAAGATCGAACCGTACGGATGGATGGACATAATAAAAATGAACAAATGTACCAATTTTAGCGTATTTAAATAATATTATAATTAAATAGCGTGAAACATAATCACTTCAATTAGTATGTCGTCATTCTATATACAAAATAAGTTGAACTTAACATTCGATGTACACATCATAATTTTAAAATTAATTTTAAACGATCAAACCGTACAGATTTTAACTTCATGTAAAAATATGCTTAGACACAAAAAAATAGATTATTTTAATGGGTACAAATATGTTTTTATAAGTAAATTAGCAAATTTACCCAAATATGTGAAATAAATAAATATAAATTTAAAATTATAAATTACACAAGATTGAACCGTACGGATGGACATACATAATGAAAAGGAATAAATGTACCAAAAATTAGGCTATTTAAATAATAATAATCATGTTTTTATAATATTTTTTTGAATTTAAGGGTTTCTAGGGTCAGTTAAAACCGACCATTAGGGTTTCTAGGGTTACTTAAAACCTACCGACATTTAGTAAAACCGGCCGATAGTAATTTAGGCAGTTTTTTTTTGTGAAAAATTAAAAATCCCGCCTTTAACAGCAACGATGTCGTTTTGCATGCTGCACAGATACCAACCTCATAACCGACCGCCCCGACAGTTGGTTTTAAGCGTGGTATAAATATAAAAAAAACTTGTATTTTCTTTTATCTGTTTCTTCTCACAATCTCTATTTTCTCAATTTCTCTCAAAATCTCTGAAATCTCACTCAAAATCTCACTCAATGGCGGCGTACAATCAACGAAGAACAGCTTCTCACTCAAAATCTGCTCTCTATTTCTCACTCAATGTAAGTCTATGTTTTTATATATATGTTTTCTGTGTGTGTGTGTTTGTGTGTGTAAGTATAAATGTTTATTATATGTTTTTTGTGTGTATGATTCGAGGTAATTAAGGATCGAAGTTCAAGATGAACTTTTTCACTTCAAATCAAAGTTCAAATCGTAGTTTTCAGTTTTGATAAGTTTTTGCATGAAAAATATTCATCGGTTTTGGTTGATTTGTTGAATATACGTATAAGTAAAAATCTGGGTTTTTTCATCGGTTTGTTGAGATATGTATAAGTATAAATCTGTTTTTAGGGTAGATTTTTAGGGGTTTTCTCTTTCGCTCACGTAATTTCATTTCGTACTCGATATTTATAATTGTACCTTAATTACGTGAGTTTTATAGCTTTAATTTGTTGAATATACGTTTGTGTGTTTGTGTGATGTATATATGTTTACGCTCTCATAATCGAAGTTAATGTATGAGTTTTGAAGCTTTAATTTATTGAATAAATAGTGAAATTAAGTTTATTTGATGGTATGGTTTAATTTATGTAATTGTTGGATAAATTGTGAAAATGTTGAATAATTTTATATGCATTTTTATGTGATGTAATTTCGTAATAGTGGTTTGTATCGAAGTTAATGTATGAGTTTTAAAACTTTAATTTATTGAATAAATAGTGAAATGAAGTTTATTTGATGGTATGGTTTAATTGATGTAATTGTTGGATAAATTGTGAAATTGTTGGATACATTTTTATATGCAAGTCAATTTATTTGATTAAGTGCATACATTTTATATGCATTTTTGTCGTCGATTTCTATGTTCGTATATTTGTGCTAATATATTCTTATATTTTTCATTTTAGGATAGTTTTACTTGGATGCTAGCGGTGGTCATGATTACGATGGTGTTGTTTGCGATGGCGAGGAAAGGGAAGGGGAAGGAAGTTGAAAAAGAAAAAGATAGGGGAAAGGGAAAAGCTATCAAGGGTAATGGTGGAAAAGGCACGTCGAAGGGCAAAGGAAAGGGCATTAAGGGAAATGCTAGAGGAAAGAAAAAGATGGGGAAATTGAGTTTGCGTGTTGAGCCGACGAATTCATATTCGGGCCCTAATGATCCGATTAGACACATGACACCTAATGAGGAACGAGAATGGCGAGGAAGACGACCTCGATCACATTCAAGTGGCATATGTAGAAAAACCACCATTGAAGCCATACCGCATTGATATCTTCGATGGACCATAGGTCTTAAATAAGTTTTTAAATTACATTATTCCTATATAATGTTGTGTTCTTAAGTGCATGAGATTATGTTCATTGCTTTGTTTTTATATAGTATTAAAAATGATACCGCTAAAAAGACATTGTTAAGCATGATTCGGGAGAAGTGGCCTATTGGGCAATATACTTTTACCGACATTGAAGAACATAATCCCGGTTGGTAAAATGCAATATTTTTAGAGTTTCAAGTAAGCTTAAAACCCTTTTTTGTTGTTGTTTCTTGATTTTATGATGCATTTATCCTTAATCGTTGCTGCAATTTTTAGAAATATTATAGACATCTTAAGGGGCAAATCCATTTAAAAGCCCGGAAATTTGTTGAAGATCACATCAAGGTGACAATTAAAAGGACGTTGAATGAGCTTAAAAAAAGAGTTGACAAAAAAGCAAGAGAAGAGGGCATTTCAAAGGAATCTTTAAAGCTGCCTTATTGGTCCGTTGCTTTTTGGAAGGATCTTTTAAAGTATTGGGAGATAAATGAAGGGCACTTACACAGGTCATCGGTTGAAACCGCTAACCTACAACAAGTTGAAAGATTGCATAGTGCCGGTGCTCGGTCATTTAATAAACTGTGAGAGGTAATGACATTTTTTTTAAACACACACACATACACATTTATCTCGTTTAATAATGTCAACTAAGCACGTGCTAATATAAGTTATTTATATGTTGAAAGGTAATGACAAACAAAAACAAGAAAAAATCGACGAGACTTGAGGTTTGGGATAAGTGTCATATGAGAGTTGGATCGGATCCGGAAAATCCCGTCTACACTACTCCGTCTGCCATGCGTATTGCGTTAATGAAATTTTTTTAAGTCTACATGTGTATTCTCATTTTTTTTAAATAGAATTAAGTGTGCATTCTCATTTTATTTTTATTTTAATAGATTTAATTGGTCTAATAAAACTTGAAAATTATGTAGGAACATGCATTCTCATTTTTATTTTTATTTTTATTTTTATAGATTTAATTAAGTGTGCATTCTCATTTTTATTTATATTTTTATAGATTTAATTGTTTTAATAAAATTTGAAAATTGTGTAGGAACGATATGCCGCTATTCTTGAGCGTATGCCCGTGGAGGTGACAGAAACGGGTGATAGAGATGAGCCGTAGGATTGGTGGATGGAAGCATTGGGGTTCCCCGAAGATAAAAAGCCAAAGAAGAATTATGTTGTTGGATTCCCAAATGCTCGAGCCACCGATATTTTTCCTACATTAGCTACACTCTACCGAGATTCCACCCGGAATGAAGCCGGCTCATCCTCATCCGCTCCTAGACAACGTGAAGCCATCCCCGATAATATTTATATTTCCTTCGTGAGAAAGGTGCTTACACAGATTCGTTCTAATCCAAGTCAGTTTGCTCATCATCTATCTGATGAGGAGATAGCCACATTTGCTCGTACCTCCCTTGAGGCCTCAGATCCATCCTTCGATCCAAGTCAAATATTGCAATGGAAAAACCTAATTGGTGGTGAGATTGTACACATTGTTGGGAGTTTGGTTGAAGACATCGTCCAGAAAACCGAAACTCGTATTGCTGAGGTATAAACTAATTTGTGTTGTTTAATTATTTGTTCTCATTTGCAAATAATTTGTTTCCTTTTTAAAATTAGTTTATAATTGTGCATATAGGAAAACAATCGGCGTGCTTTGGAAGATGACAAGGATTATACATCCGATGACGAGGTGACGGATGATGAGGACGTTGATGATGTTGGTGGCGATGGTTGGCAGGAAGATGAAGACGGTGAATCGTCCGAAGTTTCTTTGTCAGATTAGTTAAATTTATCATTTATAGAATGATTGTAATTTAAGGCTTTGTCGTTTATGGGATGATGCTATGTTTGTAATGCGATACTTTATTATGTTGGTTCCAAAGCTACGTTGCGGTTTGATGCTCCGGTTGTTGGAGTTAGTATTTTGTTTGAATGAATATATTATGGTTATGATATTATATATAGTAGTGTTTTATCGGATTTAGTATTTTGTTTTATTTGATGTATTGATTGTGTTGAATTGAGAATTGGTGTTTTGTTGATTTGAATGTGTAGAGAATTGGTATTTTGTTGATTTGGATTGTTTTGGATTAGTTTGGTATGGGACTACAGAAAACCTGCAATTTTTTTTTAAAATTTAGCATCAAAACTGATCGACATAATACATAACCAACCATTTTTTACCATTACAATTCCCAGAAAACCGACCGTTTACGTACATAAACGAACATCTTCTTCGTACAACTGACCAAGTTCTTGACAGGGTGGTCAGTTATAGAGTGGTGGGTTATGTACAGGTAAGTTAGCTTCTGAAATAAAACTGACCATTTTGCACATTTTGACCACGGTCGGTTATGCGTTGATGACATGGCACCATGTGTGCATACATGGTGACACGTGTACAAAGTGACCCCACATATTGGTTCAGGGTAAAGACAGATAACCGACTACCAAGCTGGTCGGTTATGATGGTTAAACCCGACCATATATTATAACTGACTAGCCCTAAAATATGATTATTTAGGTAGACAACATTTGTCAATTATATCAACAATATAACTCGTCGATAGCTTGGTGGAACAATATTTGTTCATATTTATCTAATAAATCTCGCCAAACTTTATGCCTCTAAGTTCACAATCATATTGTGGTAACTTAGTTAAGTCAAACCCAATAGTCAAAAGTATCAATATACTTCAACACGTCTCCCACGATAGATGGGAGTACTTCGCTTTGGTGAACCCACTCCTTATCGATCTAGGGTTAACGCATTAGACTTATTGGAAGGCATCCGATCAACTTAATATTAACTATAGGGTTTTGTTAATTTTAAAACGATTATGATCCCATCATAAAAAGATTCCCAATTTTTCCTTGAATAAAATACTTCAAATCAATATTCGTCAATGGTTTGATTTTCAGGTAGTGAGGGAGTCACAACGGTCTCGCTTAAAACCCACAAGTTCAAAGAACTCGTTTTTGACAAAATCACCCCATGTCAGAAATAAAGAAAATTTATATTTAATTCTGTGTTTCATAAACACAAGAATCTCATAATCATTTGTTCACTTTAAAATCTTGAGTCGTTACAGATTTTATCTTGTTTAGAAAGCATGGCATGGGTGTCGTATCTAACACATACATCCTTAATCTAATTAAGCATGCATCTTTATAAACTACTTTACACATATATTCATCATATGCTCATATATATGTAAAGTGCAATAAATAAACATGGTTTCTTATGGTTTTATCCTATATGATCTTCATCAAGCTAATGACAAAGATCTAGGTCAATCTAAGCCAAAAAATAAATACAGGCTAACTATTACATGTCTTCTTTCTTGTATTGCTTCCTTGGATAGCCTCCATGTGAGATTACCCTTCCTTGATCTTCAAATCTTCATTTCTTCATGTACATTACACGAATGAAAAATAAAAACTAATCTAATGTACTTACAAAAAGGACTCGAGTTACATTAGAGATTTAATAATTACAAGATCAAACGACATGCAAGCCGTATTTAAAAAACCAAAACCATTAACCTAAGGTCATCAGCCATAACCATCCACCATGCTCAATTAACACATAAGAACATGTTAAAACACATAATATGATCTTAACATATTACACCCATCATGATCTAATCATAAAAACCAAATATAGCAAAAATCAGAAAATTCAGAATTAAATTTGATAACAATAAATCGCTAATTATAGGGTCTAAATGATGTCAAACTTCTTACGGATCAGTCGATGATAAGATTTAGCTATCAGTTTTGTTCAGACACTCAATTCCATATGAAATAGCATATTCGTTCGCCAAAATCGGACAACAGAGCCAGATTTCAGCAAATCCGCTGCATCCGAGTCAGAAACGTATCAAATACGATTCATATAATAAGAACTGTTAGGTCACACACACTGTAGAAGGGGGTTGAATACAGTGTTTATCACAATCAAATCGAATTAAAGAACACAAGTAACAGAAAACAAGCTTTATTAAACTCTGATACAATATGGAACTGTCCTCTCTCAGTGATAAACAAATTATCATGAGAGCTGCTAGGGTTATAATAAATAATAACTTCGATTATGATAACAAATATAGTGTAAACCCTATGTCTGTGTTTATATACTACACAGTTACAAGATAATCACTAATTGATATTGAATATGATTCTGTATCCTAAAATATATCAACTAGTTATCTTTACTTCCAAGTATTTTTATTCTTCATAGAATTACTTCTTCATGCATATCTCTTATTGCGTTTATCTTGATCTTCTTTCCTTACAATCATCCGCCTTCCTTATCTGAAAGTCTCCTTAAGTCCTGATATTATCTTTTGACAAATATCTCCTGATAACTTAAGTTCTGACAACTTTAAGTTCTGACTTGAGCATAAATGCTGATTTCCAGTTAAGTACTGATTTGTCCTATTAAGTAAGATCTGAAAACTAAACACAAATCATATTAGTCATGACATTATCAAATATATCTAACAATTTCCCCCAACTTGTAAATTAGCATAATATACAAGTTTAACAGATATTTGATGATGTCAAAAATATTAAGTACAAATGCATGAGAATTTGACTAGATAACTACAACTTACAGTCCTTGTAGCTTTACCATTTTTAACTTCTGATAACAGTTTCAGTCTGTATACACATCAGAATTTAATCAGTTGTAGATCTTTGACTAGGCTTCAATTACTGATCTCTTTTATTTCAGGAGTTGTTCTGAGATAGTTCTTTAACAAACATCTCTCAGCATATTCAAGTTCATTAACCATCCTCCTTTTAGCATTCTTCAATTCAACTGTATCTTCACCAATTTGAAAGATAGCAACCCTGAGATCATTTATTCTAGCATTTCTTATGTCCTGATCTAGTCTGATCAAATATGCCTTGTCAGACTCAAGATTGAATTCCAAAGCTTTATAACCCAAAAAGATAGTTATAATCTTAGCAGAGTTAGGCTTCATCTCGACAATATCACCCTTGTGATCTCTATACTTGGGACAGTATGTGTTGTCAGACTTTACAGAATAAAGCTTCTTCTGTCTCTGAATTTGAGTCTTCAAATAATTTGCAGCACCATCTGTTAATATGTTCTTCACTTGAAGTAATAATAGAACATGTTCTAGTTCCTCATAATACTTCAGTGGTATAGCATTTTGCCTAATATGGTATACCCTTCCATCTGTCATAAAATATAACAAGATGTGTTCTTTCAGGAAGGTATGGTAAACCATCTATACAGATTCAAGCTGATTCAATCTTTCAGGAGTTGCTCCAACACCTGGTTCACTTAAAGAAGTTGGATCATTGGTTGTGTTCTGTATTCTTCTTTCATCAGCACTACCCAATCCAGATTTATCTCTTGCTTCTTTTCCTGTGACCACTCTTGCTTCAAAACCACTTGTTGCAGTCTTCAAAGGTTGAGTCTGTTTAGCTTTGGTGAATCCTGGTAGGAGTAACTTTGAAGGTTTAACATGAGCAATGTCAGAGGTTTCCTTTTCCTTATCTTCTGATATCAAGCCAACTTGAGCTATGTCAGAGGTTGCTCGCTTCATTGTCACATCAGAACTTACTATATCTTGACTCTGAACAACTTGAGCCATGTCAGAGGTTGTTTGAGAAATCTTCCTTTGTATCAGAGTAAGACTAGCATCTTCATCAGATATTTCTTTATCCATAAATGGCACATAAATCTTTACAGGTTCATCAACTGGTTCCTTGCCCTTGGACCTTGGATCTATCTCCATTTGTGATTTGGCCTTGGTTGCCTCAGGATTTGTCCTTTCTTTTATCACAATGACTTTAACCTTAGGAAGTTTCTTTTCACCAGCAGAAGCTTTAGATTTGGAGTTGACTTTTTCTAACTTAAGTCTAGCTTCTTCTTCCTTTAGACTGTCAAAGTCCATTCCTGGATTTTCTTTCAGAAGTAACTGTCTTGAAATTTCCTCATCAAGTTCCAGATGTTCATCAGAACTTATCCTTTTACCAGTATCAGAACTTATTCTTCTCCCAGTATCAGACCTTATTCTTCGACTTGTAGTTCCAGCTTTCCTTGATGAAAAACCTTTACTTTGACCATGACCTCCTCCCATTCCAGAGTTTCCCTGGTCATCTTTTTCATCATCCTTTCCCTTCAGTGACTTAACAGTTTTGCATTTGGACTTAATTACTTTCTCCCCCTTTTTGGCATCAGCAGGTAAAAGAAGAGAGAGAAGCAATTCCACTGAGGATTGGATCTCATTGAGTTGATTTTTTTGAGAAGCTTGATTCTTCAAAATGTCATCAATCTGAGCATGTTGCTTCTCCTGAGTTTTCTCAATGTACTCAATTCTGTCAAAGGTAGGTTTGAAAAACCTTTTCTTGTCCAGCTTGGCAACCATATCTTGTTGATTTAAGGATTCTTGAATCTTGTCTACCATGGCATGAGTTACATATTGTTGACTTTGAAGGTGTCTTGTACTGAGTGCAGTAACCCTGAGCTGTATCTTGAAATCATCATTGACTAGCATCTCATCAGCTTTTTCCAAGTGCTCAGCAAGTATGTTTGAAGTAGGAACAAAATCAACTTTGTTCCATTCCTTGGTCCACTCCCTTCCTCTAGGAGTTTCACTCCAAGGTACTGGTGCATCTCCTCTAACAAACTTTTTAACAAGATCAGCTTTTGAAGAAGCTTGTGGAGGTGCATGTCCTGATGGACCAGCTGCATTAGCATCTACATTGACAATAGCTTCACCAGTAAGTTCAATATTAGCAGCATCAGAACTTATAGAATCAGCATCATCATCATCCTCTGATAAAAGAATAGTATGGGAGGCTATTGAGACTTCAACATCATCCTCTAAGTGCTGATCTCCAACTAAGTTCTTATCAACAACCAAACCTTGATGCCCACCTAAATTCTGATTTTCATCATCCAGATTCAGAATTGGTGTAGAAGGAATATCTTCATTAAAATCATCATCTAGAATTGGTGTTGTTGGTGGAGTGATTTGAGTTGGTGGAGCGTCTAGATACAAGACCTGAGGTACTTCCAAGTTATGGATGTCAATTTCATCACTTGGCCCCTAGTTATCCACATGTATTGGATATACTGGAGATGTGGGAATATGAGTTATTTCTGGCTCATGAAGTGGAGAGTGACGAGTTGCATGAAGGTCTGGATCAGCACTTGGAGAATTGTGAGCTTCAACAGGGTCTTGTGAGATCAGAAATTCCTGACCCCCTTCCTTAGCTGCTGCTTCCATTCCTTTACTAGAATCTGCAGGCCTTTTTGCTAATGTTTTAAATCTTTTAGCTTTTAAGGAGACTGTAGGAGCTGCATCATCAGAATTAATTTTTCTAGGCCTTTTCAGGGACTTAGAACTCCCAGTCTCTGTATCTTTCTAAGAAGAGACTTTCTCACCTGCAGAAACAACAGGTTCTATAGGATGAACCTGTGCCTCATCATCTGATTCATCTCTCAAGATGATGCTCCTTCTTTTCTGCTGTGAAACTTTCTTAGATATTGATGTTGTTGCTCTAGCAGAAGAAGGCTTCACTGGATGTGCTGAAGGTTGAGATGACTGTGATGGTTTGAAATATGTCATGATGAAGAGTTGAGCAGGTTGAGGTTGAGAAGTTTGAGGTGTTTGTGTAGATATGGTATGTTCTGATGGCTGGGATGTGTTGGTGGGTTAAACATTAGGGTAAACAGATATGTAGGTTTGAGGATCAACATTTACCAGTATCTGTTTCACTAAACGAGCTACCTGTAATGGTCTAACAACTTGTTTCTTTATGTCATTATTTAGCAAGTCATTAAAAGCCCTTTTTGCAATCTTAAAGGGTGGAATTAAATCAGTGGTAGGTTGGGGCTCATCAGCACAACAAAAAGAATATATAAGCTGATATAATCTAGCAAAGTATAGTACATTCCTATCCTCTATCATCCTATCCCCTATGAAACCTAACACAGCACTTGCAAAATCAAAGTGAGTTTGATGAATAAGAGCATACCCAATTTGTTGACTCATGATTGGAATGGCATCAAAGTTGGAGCACTTATTGGCGAATGCCTTAGTGATACAATCGAAGAAAAAGCTCCATTTCTTCCTGATATTTGCTCTTTTCAATTATCCAAGTTTTCCCAAACTGCTCTCATAGCCCAAACTGGCCATGAGCTGCTGCAGAACAGGGTCCTCCACTGTTGAGAATAAACAGCCTTCTGGTAAGTGAAGAGCTTTATGAACGGCTCCACGAGTGACCACATATTCAACATCATTGACTTCAAATACGATGCTCGAAGTACCAGTAGCACCACCATCATCAAAAATCTCAGTTCGCCAAAACGTCAGTACTTGTTGGCTTGAAATGGCTTGAGGTTGGGTCAAAGCATACCCAATCTCACTATTTGCTAAAAAATCTTGCACAAAGTGCAAATCTGATGGAGCTTCAGCCTTGTTCAAGATTGCAGCATAGTTGTTTGGTACAAACTTGGCTCCATCAACAATTAAATCCTTAGTGCCATGAGAAATAAGTGAGAAATAAAATTGTCTGTAAGGTGTTTGATAAAATGTCTGTAAAGAAACCGTCAGAAATCGTGAGAGAGAATAAGAAAAGAGAAAGAGTGGAATAAGAATGAAAATAAAAGATTTAAAAGTCTTTGATCTCTTTTACTTAGACACCCCACGTGACAGCAGTTAATAGGTAGTGGAACAGACCTTTACACCTGTCAGACATGCAGTAGTTAAGGCAAAAGTTAATGGGCACGGTAAATAAACAATTATTACTTATCACATGCAATTTTTCAAGGAGAAAAACCATCCCACTAACCAAGTAATCCCATTAAATATATGATTATTACTGCTTTATCTCTCATAAACCATTATTCTGAAAAATATGACCGTTGAGGTAATGACCAAAAATAAACCAAGTAAATAAATACTGCCACATCAGCATCAGAACTTGATTATTATCAGAATTTAAAAGGTCATCAGAACTTGATTATTATCAGAATTTAAAAGGTCATCAGAATATGAAACGACTCAGAGACAAAATCTTGCAATAAAGTAAAATTTCATTAATATATCAAATGAATACATTTCATGAAACTTAAATTACATGCAGAAAATTACAAGATTGCCCTAGTCTAAAATCTCTAACATCAACAGCCTTAGTCCTAGTCTAAAAGACTGACAAAGCTGACAGTGAAGAGAAACATGAGGATTGCAATTAATTCTTCTTCATATCTTCAATAAAAAGAATAGCAGTACGAATGATTCTCTCCTGCTAACGAAGAAAACGGAGATGAAGATTTCTTTGGACAGTCAACAAGTCATTTTTAATGATTTCTGGAAATTAAATCCAGAGATTAGAAGGAATGTTGTTTATAGGAAAACGAGTTGGAACTCCATTGTTCCAGATAGTCACCTTGTCTGAGCCATAGCAGTAAAACCAACCAAGCCGAGTCATTGTTTGAGAGAAGAAAAAATTGATTTTTACTGAAGGATTATTTGTCAGTTATATAGACAAGGGAAGACCAAGGGATGCATGGAATGTGAAATGAAAAGAAGTAAAGCCTCGTCTCCCTAGACCGATGAGTAATAATGACAACCATTGGAAGCTTAAAACAGGAGTTAAGGAGCACACGAAACAAGTAAAAAATAATATGCATTTACGAGTACCACTAACCCAAATTATGTTGACTGTTTATATCTCACGCAAACATATTCTGATTTTAAATATGACTGTTTCAGATTTAACCACAAATAAGTCAAGTAAAGAATCAGGATTTAATACCAGAACTTAGACTTATATCAGAACTTAACAGTAATCAGAATATGGCTCCTTAACTCGAAAAGTGAATGTTTTATTCCTGTAATTTTTCACACAAGTACTGATATGTTTCATTAGAACTTAAACATCAGAACTTCCATCAGAACTTGTCCTCAGAATTTATGCAACTAACACTTAAACTGTTCATCTAAAATAACATTTATCACCACATTAATTGTCATCATTCATATGGAGTGTTTGTATGTGCAGTAAGCTAAATATCAGATGAAGATTAAAGTCTGATTCACTTCAGTGCATCTGAGAAATAAGACATAACTAGGAACTTTGCTCAAAATCTGTCATTATTCTGAAGTCTACTATATAATGAATTCATGCATGAGTCCACCTCAACTAAGTTGTGCTCATTTTATGCATCTTTTGAAATTCCATTTTACAGTGGCTTCTCAGTGTAAGTGAGTCACGACTGCTTATCAGAATTTATGCTATTGTTAGAGTATTTCTCCAGTACTCAGAGAATGTGAAAAGTCACCAAGAAAATTTTATTTTGATGTTCTAATGCATATAACTTAATACCAGCAATGCACTTGGGTCGTCCCTTCCACATTTTTACTCTAGATCTCAAAGGAGTACCTGATTTTTATTTCTGTTCTTTTCTTTTTCTTTTGATAAGTGAGGCTTGTCAGCACTTAGTACATCCATCAAATTTACCAACATCAGAACTTAACAGATAAGAAGCATTATTCTAGTTTTTGACTTAGTAAAAAGATACGCAAAGTAAATTTTAACTAAGCTCAATATCAGAATTTGCTTGTGTTAAAAGATTTCCAAATAAACAATTACTTCATACACGGGATCTTTAGTGTATTAAAGATTACTAGGTCAGTATCTGGCACAGTTATCCTCATTGGATTGAATAGTCACAGAAACATTCATATCACTATCAGAGTTTAGAAATTCACATCAGACAACAATCATCACTTTAGCAATTTTCAATTTAAGCATATAATACACAAAGATAGTAATATCTGTAAATACCGATCATAAAGTCTGATGTATCAGAACATAAACTAAGCAGATTTAGAGAAAGAACCTGAAATCATTCCAAGTTCATTTACCAATCTTGTAAAAGTAGCTTCACATAGTTGTCTGGTGAAGAGATCTGCTAGTTGTTGATCTGTTAGAATAAAATGCAATTCCACTGTACCTTCATCCACATGTTCCCTTATAAAGTAGTACCTAATGCTGATGTGCTTTGTCATTGAGTGCTGGACTGGATTACCTGTCATAGCAATAACACTTTGATTATTACAGTAAATAGGAATTTTAGAAAATTCTAACCCATAATCCAGTAACTGATTCTTCATCCAAAGAACCTGTGGACAACAGCTTCCTGCAGCAATGTACTCTGCTTCTGCAGTTGATGTGGAAATTGACTTCTATTTCTTGCTAAACCAAGAAACCATTGTACCTCCTAGAAATTGGCATCTTTCACTTGTGCTTTTCTGTCAATTTTGCATCCTGCAAAATTTGCATCTGAGTAACCTATTAGCTTAAAGTCTGATTTTCTAGGATACCACAATCCCAGATCAGCTGTACCCTTAAGGTACTTGAAAATTCTTTTCACAGCTGTTAAGTGAGGTTCTCTTGGATCTGTTTGAAATCTTGCACAAAGACAGGTAGCATACATGATATCAGGTCTACTTACAGTTAGATAGAGTAATGAGCCAATCATACATTTGTAATCAGTAATATCTACTGATGTACAAGTATCCTTATCCAATTTTGTTGCAGTGGCCATAGGAGTGGATGCACTTGAACAATCTTGCATTCCAAATTTCTTCAACAAGTTTCTGGTGTACTTAGATTGACAGAAAAAAGTTCCTTCTTCATTCTGCTTGACTTGAAGGCCCAAAAAATAGCTGAGTTCTCCCATCATACTCATTTGATATCTCGACTGCATCAGCTTGGCAAACTTTTTACAAAGTCTGTCATTTATAGAACCAAAAATGATATCATCAACATATATCTACACCTAAAGTAAGTCCTTTCCATGGTTGAGATAAAATAATATTTTGTCAATAGTCCCTCTGTTAAATCCACTTTCCAGAATAAACTGAGCTAGTGTCTTATACCATGTTCTTGGAGCTTGCTTAAGACCATAAAGTGCTTTGTCAAGTCTGTAGACATGATTAGGAAATTTTGAATCTACAAAACCTGGAGGTTGTTCAACATATACATCTTCTTCCAATTCTCCATTGAGAAAAGCACTTTTCACATCCATTTGAAAGACTATAAACTTTTTTGTGAGCAGCATAAGACAAAAATATCCTTATGGCTTCCAATCTAACAACTGGTGCAAATGTTTCATCATAATCAATTCCCTCATATTGAGAATATCATTTTGCAACCAGCCTTGCTTTATTCCTTGTAATTATGCCATCACTATCAGTTTTATTTCTGAACACCCACTTTGTACCAACAACAGATATGTTCTTTGGTCTTGGCACTAGGGTCCAGACTTTGTTTTTTTCAAATTCATTTAACTCTTCCTGCATTGCTTGCACCCAATCAGCTTCTTGAAGAGCTTCTTCGACTTTCTTTGGTTCAGTCTGAGAGAGAAAAGAGTGATAAAGACATTCATTTGATGTAGTTGTTCTAGTTCTGACACCTGCATCAGGATTTCCAATAATTAAGTCAGGTGTATGTGCTTTAGTCCACTTTCTTGTAGATGGAAGATTTTCTCTAGAACTGGATGCTCCCCCATTATCCATGTTGTCTTCAATAACATTTTCGGATTCTCTCCCTGAAATTATGCTCTCTGAGTTTGATACTTCAGAATTTGAGTTTCCAGAAATATCAGCACTTGAGTTTCCAGAATTATCAGAACTTGGCCCATCAGAACTTGATGAATCAGAACATGAAGAGCCTGTTGTAGGTTCTGATGCTTCTTAAAATGTGGTTATATCTTCAGTATGCTCCCCCTACACAAGTGCATATTCCTTTTGCATAGTCACCACAGTTTCATTAACATTAGAGTTTAATCCATCAGATTTTGCAGTATCAAAATTTAGACTGTCAGGATTTTCAGTATCAGAATTTAAAACTTCATTCTCAAATCTCAGCTGATCATGATCATTGAAATCTTCAAGTCCTGTAAGTTTCTTATCATCAAAAGAGACATTGATAGATTCCATGACAACCTTTGTTCTTAAATTGTAGACTCTGAAGGCTTTTGTGGAAAGTGGATATCCAACAAAAATTTCTTCATCAACATTTAGATCAAATTTGGATAGCTGTTCAGGATGAGTCTTAAGAACAAAACACTTACATCCAAATACATGAAAAAACTTCAGATTTGTCTTCTTTTTCTTCACCATCTCATATGGTATTTTTCCATGCTTGTTAATGAGTGTTGCATTCTGAGTAAAACAAGCAGTCTGCACAGCTTCAGCCCAAAAGTAGGTTGGCAACTTTGTTTCATCAAGCATAGTTCGTGCAGCTTCAATAAGAGTTCTATTCTTTCTTTCAACAACTCCATTTTGTTGTGAAGTTCCAGGAGCAGAAAATTCCTGCTTTATTCCATAGTCTTTGCAGAACTCTTCCATGATCAAATTCTTGAACTCAGTGCTATTATCACTTCTTATGATCTTCACAGAATCTTTGACTAATTTATCCAGTTGCTTGACATGATCAATCAAAATTGATGCAGTTTCACTTTTTGTGTGCAAGAAATACACCCATGTGTATCTGGTGAACGCATCCACTATGACCATAGCATATTTCTTTTTTGCAATAGACATGACATTCACTGGACCAAATAGATCAACATGTAGTAGGTGATAAGCCTCAAGAATTGATGATTCAGTCTTGCTCTTGAAAGAAGATTTTCTTTGTTTTTCCTTCTAACATGAATCACAAAGGCCATCAGGAGCAAATACTGATTTTGGCAAACCTCTCACAAGATCTTTCTTGACTAGTTCACTTATATTGTTGAAATTTAAATGAGAGAGTTTCTTGTGCCAATTCTAGCTTTCTTCAATTGATGATCTACTTAACAGACAGTTGCAGAACCATCAGTACTTGTTGAAAGTTTGGCTTCATAAATGTTACCATGCATGTATCCTTTCAGAACAACTTTTCCTGTAAATTTGCTTACAACTTCATAGTGTTCTTCAAATAAATCCACATGATAACCTCTGTCACAGATTTGACTCACACTTAGCAGATTGTGTTTAAGTCCTAATACCAGAGCTACTTTTTCAATGATGACATTCCCCAGATTGATATTGCCATATCCCAAAGTTTTTCCCATGTTGACATCTCCATAATAAACACTTGGGTCAGCTTTCTCCACAAAGTCTGATAGCAGGGCTTTATTTCCAGTCATATGTCCTGAACATCCACTGTCCAGAACTAGGATGTTTTTCCTGTTGCCCTGCAATCACAAAGACCACTAATGATTAGTTTTAAAAACCCAAACTTGCTTGGATCCTTTGGCCTTATTAAGTTTGTTAACATTTGCAGCGGATCTAGCATCAGAGTTTATGTTAACATTTTTCTTATCACCATTTACACTATCGGACTTTGTATCAGAACTTACACTAGAAGGAACAATGCTAACTTTCTTTAAAGAAGATTTTATTTGATAATGATCATAGTACAAATTATGATATTCCTTACAAGTGTAAATGGAATGCCATAAACTACCACAATGAAAACAAGGATTTTGTGGCCTATATCTAACAGACTGACTCTTAACTCCTGACTTTGAAGGTAAGGAGTTTATGTTTTTATATTTCCTGCAAAAAGAAGCCAGATGGTTAGAATTTCCACAGTTATGACATGTTTTTCTGGGAGCATTAGGAACAGGCTTATAATTATTACTTTTATTCACACCTTCCTTTCCATTCCTATTTTTTCTAGGTGAATTTATCTTATTTACATTCTTAACATCTTTCAGCTTATGCTTAAGCTGCTTCTTTGTCATTAAACCTATGCTAACTTCAATTGGCTTATCCTGTTTTGGTTTATCAGAAGTTATTTTTCTTTAACTTCTGATTTATCAATATCAGACTTTACACCTACAAACTTAACAGGATTTACCTTAGGCTTTTGTTTAACAACTAGAGGCTCAATTTCTACAGTTCATTTACCATTCTTATCATCTCCATAACCTAAGCCTTCTTTCCAGTTTCCACTCCTTAACAAATTCTGAGTCGTTCTGCCAGAGTTAGTCCAAGTCCTGATAATCTCTTTTTCCTTTTCTAACTCAGTTTTTAGAGATTCATTTATTTTAAGTATTTCATCCCTAACATAAAATGCATCATCTTTATCTTACACATTTAAAGTTTGATCTCTATAACTAATGAACATGATTTTAAGATATCTTCTCAACTCATTAATATCATCAGTATGAAAGGCATAAGTAGTTTGAGGTAACTTTAAGTCCGCAATATCAGAACTGCTATTAGCATTTGCCATCAAGGCATAGTTCACCTTACTTTCAGAATCTGAAGTGTCTGTCCAGCTTTTCTTCTTTGTGACAAGAGCCTTGTCTTTGTCACTCCTCACTTTCTTGCAGTCAGGAGATATGTGGCCTTTCTCACCACAGTTATAGCATCTAACATTTGTGTAATCTCCTCTGTCAGACTTTCCTCCTTTGCCTTCAGATTTTCTGAAACTCTTCTTATCAGAACTTGCATCTTTCCTGGAAAACTTCTTTCCTTTTTCTGAATTTCATGTATGCAATCCTTGTGATTCCTTTCACCATAAGAGCACACAGCTTCATCATCTCTTCATCAAGATCCATCTCAGGCAAGCTTTCAGTTTCAGAGTCATCATCAGTATCAGAACTTGATGATTCAGTATCAGACTTTGTGATGAGAGCTTTTCCCTTGCCTTTCCTAGAGGCAGCTGCTTTGGAGGATTCCTCCTCAGCCTTAAGAGCAACTGTCCTTGACTTTCTTCCTTTTCTCTTGTTTCTTTGTTCCATCTCAAGTTCATGAGTCTTGAGCATCCCATAAATTTTATCAAGGGTTGTTTCTTCAAGATTATAGTTTTCTCTTATAGTGGTGGCCTTCAAATCCCAACTTTCAGGAAGTGCTAACAGGAATTTAAGATTTGAACCCTCAAATCATTCAAGAGTTTGACAAATCTGTCATATAAACCAGTTAATGACTCATCAGGCTTTGAGTTAAACTGCTCATACTCTTGAGTCAGTATTGTCTTCATGCTCTTCTTAATTGAATCGGTTCCCTGGCATCTTGTCTCCAAAGCATCACATATCTCCTTTGCAGTCTTGCAGTTGATTACCCTGTTTGACATTACATTATCAATAGCACTATGCAGCAAGTGTCGTACCTTAGCATCCTTAGCAATTGATGAGATATCTTCAACAGTGTAATCACTCTTCTTCTTTGGTACAGACTTTGCTGGTTCACCTGCAACTACAACAGAGAGTTTGGTTGGCTTGTGTGGTCCTTCATTGATTCTGTCAAGGTATTCTGGATCAGTAGCTTCCAGAAACATAGACATCATCACTTTCCATATGGAATATTTAGATGGTTTCAGTATGGGAACTCTAATAGTCTCATATTGACTATGGATTTGGGTCTTTGGAGGTTCTTCAGTTTTGGTGGGCATGGTTGGAGTTTGTTCTTCTTCAGACATGATTGTTTTCGGATCTTAAACTGTTTGTGTGTTAACAGATCTGCTCTGATACCACTTGTTAGGTCACACACACTGTAGAAGGGGGTTGAATACAGTGTTTATCACAATCAAATCGAATTAAAGAACACAAGTAACAGAAAACAAGTTTTATTAAACTCTGTTACAATATGCAACTGTCCTCTCTTAGTGATGAACAAATTATCACGAGATCTAGTTGCTAGGATTACAATAAATAATAACTTCGATTATGATAACACATATAGTGTAAACCCTATATCTGTGTTTATATACTACACAGTTACAAGATAATCGCTAATTGATATTGAATATGATTCTGTATCCTAAAATATATCAACTAGTTATCTTTACTTCAATTATTCTATTCTTCATAGAATTCCTTCTTCATGTATATCTCTTCTTGTGTTTGTCTTGATCTTCTTTCCTTACAATCAGCCGTTTTCCTTATCTGAAAGTCTCCTTAAGTCCTGATATTATCTTTTCATAAATATCTCTCGATAACTTAAATTCTGACAACTTTAAATTCTGACTTCAATATAAATGCTGATTTCCAGTTAAGTACTGATTTGTCCTGTTAAGTAAAATCTGAAAACTATACACAAATCATATTAGTCATGATATTATCAAATATATATAACAAGAACAAACACAAAACATGTATATATCAGTATATATACAGATTATATAATCATCATATGATTATACAACTCTCATGAATATCATATATTCAAAATATATACATACATACGCATATATAAACATAACAACATGTAAAATATACAAAATCGCATACATAACAGTCTTGAAATATTGTATACATGTTATCATCATAAAACCATTAAACACATAAACGAATTAAATACTTTTCGCAAGTAGCTCTGATGCCATTGAAGGGTTTCGAGCACATATACGCAACGGAAACAATAATTAAAAATGTAAAAATCATAATATTCGAAACCCGCCGCAGGATCCATGCGAAAAACATATATTTAATTTGTAGATCAGATTGTTTACCTTAAGAAGCTTTACCAATTGGTTGACTAATGGAGATCCAGAGCTTGTTCAATCACCACGCATCCCGCTCTCGCGATCTACGCTCTATCGATATCCACACGAATGCTTGAACTCAAGGATTGGATGTGTACTAGCACAAACTCGTTTTTTTCTTGCTCTCTCCATCTTCTCTCTTGGTGGCTAGGGTTTTAGTAAAAGTCTTGCTCCCCAAATCACACAAGAGATATTATATAGAGAGTATAATAAGAATTATAACTCTTAACTAATTAGGAGTTATTATTAATTCAAGAGATATTATATAAAGAGAATAATAAGAATTATAACTCTTAACTAATTAGGAGTTATTATTAATTCGAAATTCCTATTTGTATAATAATTAAGTCACACTTAATTATTTAACAAATAAATTTCATAATTAATATTAGTAAATTCGAATATCAATATTTATCTAATTAATTAAATCATAATTAATTAATATTATAAATAATTCGAATTACTTTAATATAATTTAAATCCAATTTAAATTAAATAATCCTTCAAGTATTCTAAGTGTGTGACCCTATAGGTTATTATAACGTTGAAACGAATTTTAAATCTAATTTAAATTGTAAACAATGAGCGGCATCTAGTAATACATCATTGCTACCCAAATAATAATAATTGAATCGGTGATCGAATAAACCTTTCGTAAATAATGTACAATGTAATATAATCCGTTTAACCAAATATTATAGATTAAACTAGAGGCATGTAACGTGTCATCATCATCATACTTTAATCCAAGTTTCCTTGATCAATGAGTAGACTATCATATCAAATCAACATTTGAGCGTGGTCACGCATTTCATAGTCTAGCTCATACAAGAGGCCAATAATATCACTCCTAAAATAGGAGGGTTAGATCTCATCTAGATCATTCATATTTCTCATACGATTCATAATATACCCAATGTCCACTTTTATCATTACCAGGTCAATGATAACTTTTAATGGAAACAATGTATATTAATTCTCGTATAGAAATTCAGGTCTAAGGACTATTACATCATTATCACTGTGAGAATTACTTATGACACAACAGACATGTATAATCTCACATTGGGTCTGTCCAGCACCATGTACATATACATTTTCCTGTGTTTTTTACTTTAGTATCATCATACCTATGATCAATGAGATGAGATCTTCAGTCAACAAACACACGAGTCTTAATGAATTATTATTGTCCTTTAATAATAATACTCGACTAGGGACCTTTAGGAATATTGATACTTTTCTCAAAATCTCATCTCTTAGCCACGTACTTAGAGATATAGAATTGCATATCATATTCCAAGGATATTTACTAATCTAACATTTATATCGCAATAAATTAAGAATTAATAAATTATAAAGGGAATAATCGATAGAACATAAACATTAATAATCCTAATGTCTTAAACTAAAACATCATAGTGTTGTCCTTAGGGCACAAACACTAACAGTTATGTGTGCAAGGGGCCACACATGATGGCGAAGTTTCCGAAATTGGGGTCATTGAGCGTAATGATCCAATGTGAGGATGAGGATCTGAGGAGGTTATCGACCTTGGAAAGGGTGGGGGAGCCACTGATGAAACCAGGGGTAACCTACCTTGGAAGTTTGAGGCTAGTTGAGGATGATCAACCCTCAACGAATGAGGAGAAGGGAGATCAAGCCAATAAGGAGGGCAAGGCGACTCAAGAAGGTGCTAAGGGCGGCATAACCAAGGGTAGTCCAAAGTCTCCAAAGGGAGAAGGAGTCAAGGACAATGAGTGTGTGTTGCTGGAAAAGTGGGGCAATGTGGCGATGTTGTCGAGGCGTCGCAACATATATTGTGCGCACGATCAAGGGAAGAGTCAGCATCGGTATCTCTAACAAAACTCAAGGGTCGACCAGAGATGAAGTAAATACTTGGTGAGCGACTCGTTAAATCAAAGGATTGGCCCCGAGTAGGCAATAGTTGGGGAGGTGGAGGGGTGAGGCACTAAGCAAGGTAACGTGAGAATTGGAGCCAAACTTGGAAGGCGTTGGAGCACTATTTAATGGCGACAACGTCGACGAGGGCGTCGACGAATTTTGTGGGGCAGAGTGTCATGCCCTGACAAAATTCAACCTTTTTGTGTACGCAAGATTCTAGAGAAGACCGGAATGGTCTGGGTGACTCTAGAATATAAAGGAATATTGTAGAAATCTTTAGGAGGCACTTGAAGATTTAAGAAGGATCTAGAAGATGGCGGAACTTGGTGGAGTTTGGTGGAACCTTCCGGAACCTTCAAGGCTTGGGAGCTTTCTAGATCTTTCTTATATATAAATATGTATATTCTAGATAGGTATATTCTAGAATAATCATTTATAGTTATATAGTAAAATAATCTAGAAGCATGTGGGATGTACATGTTCTAGAATTCTCTCCAAGTGGTGGAGGAGCCTATAAATAGGTGAAACCCCTCATTTGGAGAGACATAGTGGGAAATAGAAGGGATTGTGAGAATTGAGAGTAAAGTGAAAGCATTCAATTGAGAGACAAGTGAACTTGTCTAGTGAGGGTGAGTGTCAAACTTTATAATACTAGCAAGGGGCTAGTAAGGATCAAGGGAATCCAATTTTGTAATATTGGGTTACTTATAAAAAAAGGGTTTTGTTAGTAAAGTTGTGCATGTTTACTCTTACATTTGTTTAATATCCGCCGCATAAATGTAAGGGCGACATTTGAAGGTAAGGTTGGTCTAGTAGTTCGTTTGGTGGACGACAAGCGCTAGACGCGGGCACAATTGGAATTAGAAGGGTCGAACTCTAAGGTCATGGAAAACAGCTGACGTATCAGTATTGTTTCATTTTTCACTATCCGTTCTGTTTTGTGAAGAATGATTAAAAACATTCAAGTACATTGAACATGAATAGAGAAAGGTAATTACGATATATAAACTGAACTAAGCCCGTAGTCCATGCATCCCTTCGTCTTCCTAGACAGCAATTTAACTACTCGCCATTATTTTAGTACTTTCTTATCTTTGGGGAGCCTTGTGTTTGGATTACCTGGATTAATGAGGATCCGACAGGGATAGCTTTCACCAGTGATAATTCACGTATTGTATTAGTTTTTATACACACCCCTTTTCTAATGACTAGACCCACTCGAATAGAAAACTGGAATACCATATTACCTTCTCATTTGACATGAGAGAATGTACAGGATCGGAACTTATCTTCTAGCTTAATAAGATATGAAACAATACTACCAAAATTTGATGTCTCATGCACTTTACTCTTCAAATAGTTGTATACGTTTGCATTATCAGATTTAAGGATTACCTCTAGTAGGGCCGACTTCAAAAGAGATAATTAGACCATGACGGGTAGCTAAAGCTTCAGCAACATCAACCTCAAAAACTTCTTCCTTTTTTAAGCAAGTAGATAACATAACATCACCTACGTAGTCTCTCACAACAACCCCAAACCACAGAATCCTTCGACAAAGATGGCTGCATCAGAGTTGATCTTATATGTGTTTGATCACCACCTTCTATTATGTATTCCACCGCTTTTCATGATCGGCACAACTTTATTTTCCAGGTCATACTCATCGAGAACTTTTAGAGCTTTGTCCACAACAACATTCAGTGCGCTTCTATTTCGATCAAACCATAGGAGCATCTAAAAAATATTTCACCATTTTTTATCTTTTTAAGTACTCGAGAGAAAGCTTTACCTTTCTGCATTCCGGACTATTATTGTCACATGTTTGATGTTGATTACAATCGGTAGATGGTCAGATTTTCTATTTGGTAAATGGGGTGACAAAAGAGCCTGGAAACATATCTTTCCAAGTTTGGTTGATCAGAAACCTATCCAAACGTTCTTGTATATTATCCCTCCCACTCCTGTTATTGTTCCATGTATACTCATAGCCGATAAAACCCATATCATACAAATTGCATCTGTCAATGGCTCTTCGAAAATTATCTACATCATTTTAGTTTAATACTTCACCTCCTTTCTTCTCATTTGATGTAATAAATAAATTAAAATCCCCTGCACAAAGCCATGGAATAATGTCACTATTGCATAGACTTTCCATTAACTCACAAGTTTTGAATTTTTTGTCATCTTCTGGGAAGCCATACATACCAGTAAAACTCCATTTATTCCACTTCTTTGACGCCCTTCTCCAGTGCAACTTACAGCGATTGCATTTTTCAACTTCAACTTTCGATTTAAATTATCCCATTCCCAGTTTTTAAGTTTGATTTCTCTGAAAAACACAAACCGTGGAGACTCTAAATTGATCAAACATTTTAGAACATTCACTGCAAGGGGGCTCCCCAAACCCCTGCAGTTCCACGAAAGGCCTATCATGGCCCTTGGCGGCATTTTCATTTGGAAGGCATACCTTCTTTGTCATAGGGCCACAATCGAGTTCCATAACATCTGACTTTTCTTCAATACAAGAGTCCTTTTCTTTCCTGCAATATCAAAACCCATGGTTTGAGGTTAATTTTCTGTCCTCGTCTTTTGCTTCCATTTGCTATCTTCACTATTTCGGCCTTCTATTCCCTTATTTACTGATTCAATCTCATGCCCTCTATTCTTATCCCCGCTTATAAAATCATTCCGCGTTTCAGCAAGCTCCACCTCTTTATCATTTGTATCGTCTATCGTCCCTTTCTTGTGTTCTTATGTAATAGCAACATTTTCCAGCTTTCCAAGAACTTCTATCACATTCTCATCTGCACTCTCCTTCAGAGCAGGTTTAGGTTTTGTCACAACATTTGACTTGTCTGATTCTAAAAACGAGCCTACTTTATCTCAAGTCATTTTTGCATTAGTGTCGTTGTTTCTTCCTTTAAACGAGAGATTATAAACTCTTATCCAGAATGGTATATTATGAAGTTTTAACTCTGATGGTTTAACGTTCTCTTGAATATCACTAAGACATAAAGCATACCTGTAAAAATGCCATGGCTGTCCCTCGAGAACTCGAGCTTCGTCCTTCCAATGATGGAAGTGGAAGAAAAATATATTTTTCTCAATACAATTTGCTTCCATTCCACGTTTGGGGTGACCAGACATTTTTCATTGAGTGGGTTCCTCTACAACCCACTCAATTTCTTCTTCCGACACTTCTTCAGTACCTCCTTGATCATTGCCTTTCTTCAGTGTAGCCATATTATTTTCTACAAAAACAAACACGACTAAATCGAGAAAAAACCTTCTGAAAAGGATGAGATCTAGTACTATGACTAGAGGCGCCCTCCCAAGAGTACTCAAAACCTAGAGGGAATACAAAGTATTAGAATTTATGTTGCCTCAGTCTTCTAACATTACTGAATATCAAACAAAATTTTGTAGTCAAACTGCAGGTTCCAGTAGTATCAATAAGTTTAACATTTATACCATACAACTCCGATGGATTAACTTTCAAATTAAAGAAATCAAAGAGAATAGTACTTTTAATCAATAGGCTGCACTATTAACATTCTACCAAACTTTCAGTTCACTGGTTTGAAATACTCAATGACTTCATATTGATTAATTAGTAAGAGTACTGAGTAGAGAAGGTCGTACAAAACAAATTCTGCTGGGTGACGTAACATAAGGGTCAAATAAGAGCCCCGCATAATTACATTAACCTTCACAAAATCTTAATCCTTTCATTGCTCATCTTCACTACTGTCAACAACAACAAGATTCTTGGCAGATTTTAGCTTTTTAGCATGACTTCTTTCATGCTCCTTCTCTGGTGAATAATCCACAGAATG